>NC_138233.1:14033844-14247309 GCF_964197995.2 Scardinius erythrophthalmus | reverse complement strand
TGCTACACTGCTACTTCTGAGCAAGTACCGAGACTTGCTACTGCCAATACACAGATATTGCTGTGAGTAGTATGACATGCTGCTGCTGCTGCTGCACCTGTAACATACATTTAACCCCCCATAGCAGATCTATACAGGTGGAGCTGGGGAAGGTGGAGGGTTTCTGAAAGTGTGCTGCAGACTGCTAACAGCAACACAACCAGTATTTGAATGTTGAGCTGCAACTCACATATATATTCATATATATATATATATTTTTTTTTTATTCATATATATTTTTTAAGGTTTCCAAACTTTTAACAGATACTGCGTAATAAAATCAAATTAAATAAATGAAGTTTAGTGTTTCAAAGTTTCGAACAATGTAAAATAAACTATAGTACTGGTTTAACTGCAGTTTAATAATGGGCTGGCAAAATGCCTCTTTGGCGCTGATGGTGTACACAAACAGAGTTGCACTTAACAGTTTACAGGGATGTTTACAATCAGACTTTACTTCTGTTCTGTTCCACTCCTTTCTGTACCCCTCTGTTTACCCGGTCCTCACTGTATCAGGTGTGTGTGTGTGTGTGGCAGCTTATGGCTGTGTATGTGCATGTGTGGAGGGGTTTTAGAGGTGAGCCGGTTTCTTTGTGGCTCCAGTGACTCGTCTAAGCCGTAGCTTTATGATGCGTCTGCCAGTGAGCAAAGCCATCACTCCCCTCTCTAATCCCACAAAAAAAAAAAAAAAAAAAAAAAAAATGGGAAGCAGCCTCAATGATGGAAAACAACATACACACGCATAAAGAAACAAAACAGATTTTTTTTTAAATCTTCCCATGCATGCCGCTTTATTTGATCCCCAAAGTCTCAGCCAAATAAAGAAACATGAACGCAAACAAAAGAGGCGGGAAGTGTTTGTGTGAGGAAGCTGATTGAAAAGCAAAGACAGATGTCTTCATCTTCCTGCAAATGGGCTTACGGTGCTGTCAGCTCTGAGACAGGGCGAAGATTACTGTCTCCTGGACAAAATACTAAGGGAAGCAATGGGAGAATGGGAGCAATGTCTGTTTCTGTTATGGAGATACACACATGCATACCAGCTGTAACTAAATCCCAACCTATTCAGTTTTAGGCGTTCAGAAATGGAGAGCATGCTCACCTGGGAATATTGCGGAGGACTCAAAGTGGTAAACAGTTTAGTGTAGTGTAAACATGGGGAAAACACCTACACACACACACACACACACACACACACACACACACGTCCTGTTTTTGCTTTGCGGGGTCTGCAGGTCTGAGAATGATAAACAGTTGTACACCTGCCTCCGATCTAAACAGCACTCTTCCAGCAAATGGCAAATCTAATCTCAGTGGTCAATACAACTCTAGTGATTGCACAGCAGATGGTCTTACACTAAATGGTGAGCTTTTACCCTTACTTAACTGGAGACATTGACCGAACACAACCCCGTCCAGCCGCAACTATAAACAGAATCTCCTTGGAGATAAGAAAAGGATATCCAAGCGTCACTCTAATAACACTAACCTCTCATTATCTCATTTAAGAAATTGCAACATAATAACTAATAAGCCAAAGGCAGTGCATTACAGGGATTTTTCAACAGTTAAGGGCTGATGTTGCATGCTGTGAAGAGTAACGCAATGGTCCTGGATCTGATAAAATGCTAGCACAATTTAGTCCCTTTAGCCTAACAGGACACCGAGCAACATAGCAGTTTTATTTGTAATTGTCAGTGGGTTATTTGTGGTTCTAGAACATCTACAGTTTTGTATGTTTGCGTAAACACTGAAATATACATCATTATACTGACAGAATCTAAAACAGAGGAATTTTACATATTTATAGATATAAAATATATAAAATACAGTTCATAAAGATTTTTACATTTCTAAAGCTGTGCATAATTTCTTCAATATTGTTAATATGATCCATTTCAGCATATAGCCAAAAGTACAAAAATGTACATGTAAACACTGCATATGAATACCTGTAAATATTAATAAGATCAAATTGCATTGTAAGCACTGAGAAAAGCTTGTTTATTTGAGGTGTTTCTTGTAAATACACTGTATATAATATTGCTTTTTGAGCAAATTTCAAATGGGTTTTATCCAGCACACATTATTCACTGGATTTCTGGAAGAGATGCCCTGCTTTAACGCAGGTGAGTCTGGCTTAAAGGATTAATTCACTTTCAAATAAAAAAATCCTGATAATTTACTTACCCCCCATGTCTTTCTTTCTTCAGTTGACAAGAAATTAAGGTTTTTGAGGGAAACATTCCAGGATTTTTCTCCATATAGTGGACTTCAATGGCAAGCTACGGTTTGAAGGTTCAAATGTCATTCTCAGTGCAGCTTCAAAGGCTCGACACGATCCCAGTTGAGAAATAAGGGTCTTATCTAGTGAAACGATTGGTCATTTTCTAAAAAATAAATAAAAATGATATACTTTTTAACCACAAATGCCCGTCTTGTACCACCTCTGAGGTGCGCCACGCATTACGTCATCACACGTGTGACATCGTTAAACATCCAGGATATGCACACGTAAGGACCATTTTAAACAATAAACTGACACAAATACATATAAATATGTGTCCTTCAACATACAATAACTTTGAACAGTCCTCCTACTCCAAACTTGTAAACACTGGGTCGGTACTTCCGACTACGTCACGCGCGACCTTTCCAACGTAATGACGTAAAGCGTGGCGCATCTCAGATAGTACAAGACGGGTATTTGTGGTTAAAAAGTATATAATTATTATTTTTTTTTTGTTGAAAATGACCGATCGTTTCGCTAGATAAGACCCTTATTTCTCGACTGGGATCGTGTGGAGCCTTTGAAGCTGACATTTGGACCTTCACACCGTTGCTTGCCATTGAAGTCCATTATATGGACAAAAATCCTGGAATGTTTTCTTCAATAACCTTAATTTTTTTTTTCGACTGAAGAAAGAAAGACATAGACATCTTGGATGACACGAGGGTGAGTAAATTATCAGGACATTTTTATTTGAAAGTGAACTACTCCTTTAAGCTGGAACAAAAAGGAAGCTTCACTTGAGCTCTCCAGACCTGAGACTGCTGCTAAAAGTGCTTCAGGCACAAAGCCTCCCAGGGAAAACTTCTGGCCTCCCATTGGAAATACCACTGATTGAGTCATCCGCCTTCGAAAAGGCTCTTAGCGGGAAACCCAATCGGAGGAGGCTCTCCGATATTCCATCCGTCTTTTCTACCATCCCCCCCCCCCTCTCCCACGCACGATGGCCAAAAGCCCAGGGGTGCGATTTCTGCTATTCGCCTCTATTCACACGCTAAGACCTTCAGTCAGTACCTCTGGGGAAAGAAAGAGAGAGAGAAAGTGAGGCTGATTTGAGCTGGATGAGAGGAAGGATTTGAAGATGACCTGTCTACTGCCGATGGCGTGTGGAGGGATGTGGGTGGCATTGGCTTCTCTGCTGTGCCTTTCAAGTTTCTGTGAGCAGGGGTTTTAAGGCTGGCGACCAAGGGATTTGAGACTCGCGTCCATCATATCATGTTGTGCACCGTTTAGTAAACCAAGACTATATTAATACGCTTGACTGGGGTCAGAGGAACAAATGTGTTCGAATTAAAACAACATTATAGGATGACTCAAATTTGCTCTGTTGCCTACAATCCTCAGAGAATGATAAGGAACTGAATAATACGAGCACAGGATATATCTGCTCTATTTCGACTCCCTTGCAGCTTTAATAATGGAATGAATTTCAAATGTTAACAGCTGCTGTGCAGGGGCAGTCGATACAAACCGGATCAGTGCCTGGCTACTGCTGTTGTCCTGACACCGGTGAAAAGAGAGCAGGGCCCTCATTTTGCACAATGATAGGCCACAGATCAGCTTAGCAATTACTACCCTGGTGAGCTCATTCGATTTGAAGCTATAGAGAAGAAGAGATGAACAAATGAAAGAAGAGAGAGCGAGTGAAAGATGATGCACATTGGAAGCTGCAATCTAATAAGAGCAGGAGACAGAAGAGCAATTGTCATATTTGTGTGTGAGACTGTGGGTCAGGTTTTGCCGACATTGTGGGGACCAAATGTCCTCTTAAGGATAGTAAAACATGAAGTCATCCACATGCACATCCACGCAGCTTAACTCTTTCCCCGCCAGCATTTTTGATCATTTTTGTTTCATGGCCCCCAGAAAATGTTGTTGTATGAATATCTGAGTATGCAATATATCAAAAGAAAGAACAAACCAAAAAAAAACTGTTTTATTCTAGCTTCATGCATTCTTTTTTTTATCAACACTTGAATGTGGGTAAGTTTCATTAAAAAAAGCAACATTTTGAGCAAAAAGCAGAGAAAATCGTTTTTTTTTGTTGTTGTTGTAAAAGACAACATCTGGATGGGATTCAGAGCGATAATTAAAACATAGGCGGAGTAGATCGAGTCCATCAACACCCCCAAAGCTTCACAGTCTTATAGCTCGTCCTGGATCGACATTTCATTCAGTAACATACAGTAGGCAGTTTTGATTGATATGCTTGTTTCTGCTTCTTCTTCACCTGTGTTTTGATCAGGAGATTCAGTATCTTTCAGAAGATGCCTAATAGCGCCCCCTACCATACAACAGTGAAAACATGGAATGATCTATCTATCAGTTTCTGGGAGAATTAAGTTTTGACACAGGGAGAAGAAATATCATTAGCTCAAAAGAATCCAAGTCAATGTAAAGTCCTCAACAGGACAGAAATTACATTATGTCTTCATATATATTTAGTTTTGACCCAGTGCGCAGCTGTTTGATTCAACATTTGGATATGTGATACTGCACCTTAAAGGTATAGCGGAGGATTTTTTACTTCCGGGTGGATCACCTATACTATTGGTCCTCCTAATTGTCAATCATTCTGGTGAATCAATCAAACTTTTCAAAAAGTGGTGAGGGCGGGTCTTATCTAAAATTCGGAAAGATCCTCCGCTATACCTTTAATGATAGGAGACTTAAAGAATATAATCACATGGGTTAGAATGGACTACTGTAAAGATCTTTAAAAATCTTCTGGTAAAGAATCAAATGTTTGCTGGACTGAAAATGAAAGATGATTGAGATTTTCCTGAAAAAGAGCTTTTGTGGAATCTGATGTTGCACTGGGCTTCATTCAATGGTTGAACATGATTATATAATTCCTAACTATAATATTCTTACATTTCACTTTCATCTGAGTGATTCAATAGCCAAGAGAAGAACAGATACTGTATGCCCTGTTCTTCATAAGATGTTTCGAAACTATATTGATAAGGCTTTATGAAAAACTCAGAGGCATTTGTAAGTTTTCTTATTACAGTAAAATACTGTTGTGGTTTAGGTGAATAAACCTAATAGGATGCCGTGGAAAATCCCAGGGGGTGAAAATGAAGCGTTGTTTTGTCTGCTCAGATATCTGAACACTTTTGTTAGACCCTGGTTTTCATTAGAATGCATTAAGGTCTCTAACATACAAAAGCAACCTAATTCAGGCTATAAAACAATACCCCGTGGAGCTCAGGTAATAATGCAAAGCTGAGATTCTTCATTAGCAACAAGACAGCAAGCAGCCATAATTTATTGCATGTTAAAAAGCACTAGCGGTTTGTCTTGAAAGTATTTCAAGACATCGTTTATCAAAGAGTTTGTAAATGGCTGCATTCAGGTTTGAATGCTCGACGCTAGAACCTTATTTCCATTTCTGTGGCTGGAGGGCAAAGAGAGAGAGAAAGAGATGGCAGACACATCGGGCTGTTTCAGTGTAACTTTTTAATTATCTTTTATGCTGATTTTCTTCATCAGGCCTTCAGGACAAGAGAAAGCATCATAAAAACAATTACAGAAGTGTTTGTGTTTTTCTTATCATCACAGAAATGCCACCGCAGGGCCCAATTCGTGCTCGCTCTCATTTATACACCTCTATGGCGCTTTGCAATTCAAGGATGTTCTGCTGGGGACGAGTGACGGTGTTTTATGTCCTTAGGAAATTTCTCTGGAGTGCAAGTCCTTTTCAAATGAATCTTATTAAGACATATCTGAGTTATTAGGAAAGCAGCCACAAATAGTCCACTAAGCACACGTTTATAAGGTTTTATATGTTTAAACCAGACAATGCTATATTTGTGTCCTTCAGAAACTATTGAGCTGCTAAGACAAGAAACAATTCATTCTCCAGCCTTTAATTTTGCCAACAGGGACATCTTTCTCTCTCTCTTTCTCTAATTTTAGCAATCTTTCTCCACTTCTCTCTCTCTTGTGAGGTAGCTGTGCTCTCTGTGATATGTCTGTAGCCTGCAGTGAAGCCAAGTGCCTTAGGCAAATTATAAAGTGAGGGGTCTGGTTTGGGGCTTTGTGCTCGAAGGGCAGCAAAACTTCTGAAAGAGACTCTGATGAGTTAAAGTACACTTCTTCAGCTTTATACTTCAGCCCAAGGCAAATTTTAAATACACACAATCACCATACGCACACATACACTTGAAGAAACACCAAACCATAGACTTGGAGAATCAAGTTAAATAGAATATGAAACTGTGTAGTTGTTACCTTAAGGCAATATTTCTACCTAATTTCACCTTTAAAATTACTTTTGTTGGTGTAACCTAATGTAGGCAGGTTCATTTAATCATATAAAAATATTTCTAACTGGAATATAACCTTTAATTTAGAGGCTACCAGGTGAATTTCACTAAAGTGTCAGATTTTTTGTTTGTTTGTTTTAAAATAAATTAGTGCTTTTATTCAGCAAGGATATATTAAATTCATATTCATATATAAAGACATTTATGTTGTTACAAAATATTTATATTTCAAATAAATGCAGTAATAACACTATATATCAATATTACTGTTTTACTGTATTTTTTAACAAATAGCCTATATGCAGCCTTGGCGAGCAAGAGACTTCGTATTTAAAAAAAACGTATTTACCTCAAACTTTTGAATGGAGGTGTACATTTTTTAGGGTAACCTGACATTTTATTTAGATGAAATATTACATTCATTTTGAAAGCATATTATCCACAGTTGTTTTTTATTTTTACAGTAAGATCATATGCATTTCTAATCACTGGACACTATAACTCTGCTTTGTCAGGCAGCCTAAATTAGTCTGAATCTAAATTAACAGAATTTATTCAAGACACAAACATTATTATTCAATATGACCCTTAGGCCTGATTTCACAGACAGGGCTTTGATTAAGCCAGGATCAGGACATTAAGACATTAAAGTAGCTTTTATAAAGGTTCCTTAGTAAAAAGCATTACTGGTGTGCCACAGTTCACAAGAAGAAGGACGAGGAAGTCAGGAATGGTGAATAATCCAGTCTTTATTTAATTCAGAAAAATTAACAGAAAATAATCCAGTGGGGCTCTCTGCCTATATAGCACCATGAACGAAAACAGTCCTTAAATACTTCTATACGGCTTCTATACTGACAGTATTCATATGAAAAGTTTCAATGTACATCAGAAGAAGACACTGTTAAAATGCTTTCACAGGCAGCTGGAATTAATCTTTTCAGCAATATGTGAATTATCTATTTTCTGTGTGAGACATTTATTGCTATAACAGCAGTGGGAATGAGAAGTCAAGCAGTGGGGGGTAAAGGAAGTCATTCTGTCCAACAAAGGCTATTGATTAAAGAAAAAAAAGAAAAAAAAAAAGAAGAAAATATAATAAACAAAATGTTCTGATTATGTTTGTGGGCGAGATGCTGGTTTGTCTGGTATTTTATAAAGTTTTAACCATTTTTTTTTTTATTTTATTTTTTTTTTTATGGTGCTACTACAACAACGCACTAATGCTACTATTTGTGGGGTGGCATTTCAAATTAGCATATGTGCAGTTGAGCTTGTTCTGTGACTGGACATGGACGCTGAGAATTGAGAGAAACTTGCCCTCTGACCTCAGTCTTTCTCAAACTTCAGCAGAATCGTTGAAACTTTGAAGTAATTAATAACTCCGAGTTCTGCTGTGCACTGATCTCGTCCCAACCTTGGAAGAAAATGGAAGGGAAAAACAAGTTATGAACCTAAAGCGTTTAGCACTCCTCTTCAGAGTCTGACGGCAAGATGCAATAAATCAAAATACATAGAAGAACCTCCAAACACAAGGTATACAGTTGGTACTCAATCAGAATAATACTTTTCAATTTTTAAATTTGGGGTGTGTATTTGCTGCCTTTTACCGCTAAGAGGTAGCCTGGGTTTCCCCAGGCTGCCTTGGCGCAGCGCGATTTTATTCAAGCCTGGATTCCATGGACCAGATTTTCCCCTCAAAAAGGGAACCAATCACAGAACGGGGAGGGAACAGCAAGATGATGACGACGTCTATGCGACACACCGAAGCAGTTTGTTTATATCTATGGATGTTTCAGCCTAGATTAATGAACTGAAACATAACAGTGAAATAAATTGAACTAAATTATCGTAAAATTAAAACATTGTCAGGACTTGCTAACCGATGTTAGTCGGCAGCATTGTGCTTTAGCATTAATTAATAATTAAATAGGCGTACAGTATGTTGTTATGATTAAAACAATTTTCTTTAATAAATAATGAAAACATTTCAACATAAAACATTGCGATAGAAAATGTCACATCAATGAGGCTTTGCATAAGCATAAGATCACAAGTTTAGGCAATGGCTGTGTGGGCAACCCCTCAATAAGAGCATCGCGGTGCTTTAAGTGTTATGAGTTCAAATCTTAGCTCAACTATCCTCAAAATTTTGTTTGTAGTTTAATAGGCTATTTTGTTAAAAATAAAAACTTCTGAAATGTTCATTTACTTATTCGAAACACTTTTCGGAGCTTTGCTATTCATTGTCTGCCATTTTTATTAATAAGCGTTTGACTGACAGACAGTGTTTATGATTTACCGTTCTTGATGCTTAAATAGGTAACAGATTATTAAAGTCATTAAAGTGTTTTGTTTAATTAATAATGGCACATTACAATACAAATTTGCTACATTTAGTAGAGTAGAGCCTCTGTTGCGCTGCTCAGACGTCAAAACCCGAAGGTGCTGTTGAAGGATATTATCAGCCGATCGCACCAGAAAATGAAGATGATAAAGCTCATCTTTAATCTGCTAAATTATTGTTTTGTGAATCATTCATGAAATTGAGATGACTGACAGTGATACCTGGCCATAGCAACGAAAGACATTTTTCAAAACAGATCCATAGCCTACATTGAACAAATCAGAAAATATACTGATTTTGTTGACTTCTACAATCAAAATAACAATAATGTTTTTTTGTTTTTCTTTCTTTCTTTGTTTTTGTTTTTATATCACAGACAATCATCTGATTCTGACATTGAACTGGATGAAGACTGGGAGTTGTAGCGTTTACGACTCTGGGTAAATATGAATTAGCTCAAGAATATGGGGAATCTTGGGAATATTAATATTTATGACTCATGGTCATAATTCATAAGTCGCATGTACATTTATTTTATCAATTATCGAGATTACCTTGTTCTGTAACTGGTCTGTCCAACATTTAATTCGTCCAGCGAAACAAATGTAAAATCATTACAGTCAAGAAGTGGTATTCACAAACTTCGAGAGAGTTTATGTCCTGGCCACGGACATCAAACTTTCTGAGTTTATTAATTAAAACTACTGAATGTAGTCTAATTTCGAGCTTGTAGCTTAAGATCTTTTGTTTCATTGACTTTAGAATGGTGGGTTTTCAAACACGGAGACAGTGAAAAGTATTTATGAATTTTAATAAATGCAAAACTAGAGATTATATGAGCTAAGAATATAAACGTACGTAAAAATGCAAACAATAAACAAACAAACATATAACCAAACAATAACATAAGTGATCAGAATGAAACGAAATGAAAGAAAGAAAGAGAAGAGAAGAGGAAAAAGCTAGTAATTATTACATACAGAAACCTTGGTTCACGAGACCCCTGGAAAACAGCTTTTATCAGACAATGTACTTGCGAGTTTCTGTGCTCTTTCTGGTCAGGCTGAAGCAGGAAGCGGGAAGCGGACAGCGCGGACGTGTCCTGTTTCTGCTGGGTCTTCCAGTGCCGCGAAGTTCGAAAAGGCTCACTGGGTGTAATGTTACCGGAAAATCAGATTCATCTCCCGGGATGGGAGAGGTTTAGAGTCTTTGTTGCAAGGGACGCAGCTACGACTCGGACATGTGCTCGCTCGATAGAGAAGACTAAGGCCTTCTTCAGATGATCCTTGGAGAAGCGCTGCGCCGGGGAGGGGAGGAAGGGTGAGAGGTCAGGGATGAGAGCGACCGGAGAAGAGAAGAGGGTCGATGAGAGAAGAGAGAGAGGAAACTGAAGGTTTGGACTTTTATCAGTGTCCCATGTACCGCCCCCTTCTTCGTGGAGGGCGAATCAGCTGTCGAGATCTTTTCTAGCGGGAAGATCCTTTGTTCGTTTGGAACGATCTCCTGGCTCGAGTTACAGGGACGATTGACTTAAGCCTTCCAGTTCCAGAAATATGAAATGTGTAAACAATGTATATTACTGCATTCTGCTATTGGAATTTGGCTCTGTTATATTGAGAGAATTCCATAGACATCAGACACATCACATGAAGGTTGTAGAAATGCAAAGTTACAGGAGATATGCAGAATTATACACATTTAAAGTTTTGATCACCACATGACAAAATCGTAGACACCCCAATATGACATGGTTATAACAAAAGGCAAGTTATAACTCAGAAATATATCACCATTTTGGTAATGTCCTATGTGGGTAAGTCAATGGGAAATCTGTGTGTGTGTGTGTGGTGCGTTTGGGACGTGACTCGCTGGAATGTCCGTTTTCCAGGGGTCTCGTGAACCAAGGTTTCTGTATGTAATAATTACTAGCTTTTCCCTCCTCTCTTTTTCTTTCTTTCTTTCATTTCATTCTGATCACTTATGTTATTGTTTGGTTATATGTTGTTTGTTTATTGTTTGCATTTTTACGTACGTTTATATTCGTAGCTCATATAATCTCTAGTTTTGCATTTATTAAAATTCATAAATACTTTTCACTGCCTCTGTGTTTGAAAAATCCACCTTATAAGTCAATGAATCTAAAAGATCTAAGCTACAAGCTCAATATTAGACTACATTCAGTAGTTTTAATTAATAAACTCAGAAAGTTTGATGTCCGTGGCCAGGACATAAACTCTCTCGAAGTTTGTGAATACCTCTTCTTAACTGTAATGATTTTACATTTGTTTCGCTGGACGAATTAAATGTTGGTCAGACCAGTTATAGAACAAGGTAATCTCGATAATTGATAAAATAAATGTACATGCGACTTATGAATTATGACCATGAGTCATAAATATTAATATTCCCAAGATTCCCCATATTCTTGAGCTAATTCATATTTACCCAGAGTCGTATTCGTTACAGAGTTATTCAGCAGAACACACACACACACACACATATATATATATAACACACACACACACACACACACACACACACACACACACACACACACACACACACACACACACACACACACACACACACACACACACACACACACACATATATAGTGTATATAATAGACTAATATGGAAAAAAATAGCACTTGTTTTGTATCGTTATTTGCACAAATATTAGTTTCAAGAATTAAAAAATCTATAATGTGTTTATGCTTCAGTTACTACTGTATGTGTCAGCAATTATTGACAGTGAATCTGAATAATGAACAGAATAGCTCTAAGTGTAAGCTTTCATTAGAGGTCAAAATTATGACTGTACAGTAAAGCATTCAAGAATAGCAGCATTTTATGTGTCTGTGGTTACATATGGTCATTTGGAGTCTCCAAGTGGCCTTTTTTTGGGAAGCGCCTAGACATAAACTTAGATAAACATGTGTAAAACACCCATTTTCTAAGGTATTGTTATCAAATTTGAAATTGGGCTTGGTAAGGCTTAAAGGGTAAGTTCGGTATTTTACACTTAAAGCCCTGTTTACAGATCGTTTCTGATGAAATAGAACGGTTAAGATTAAAATTTGGACACATGCTGCTGTCCCGAGAATTTTAGGTTTCTTTCTCTTTCCCCAAAACCTCTAGAATGGGTGTATAGGTGCACTGGAACAATACTTCATAAAACGCATTAAACTTTCGTTTACAAAGACCTGAAACTCACCGAGTGGTCAGGGATATTCACTTATATGCTCACACAAAAATCGCTGCAAAAGATGCTTTCCAACAGGTGTTTTACCATTCGTTGTAAAACTGTGGATCTATTTTTCCAAACGTCTCACACCCCTAGATTCTTCCGCTGAGAGCTTGAATAATAGACACTCCAGCCCAGTTGGTGGCGATAATGCACCTTTGTCAATTGCAAGCAAACCACTGGCATTTCATTAAATACACAGAAGAAGCAGAAGAAGAAGTGGCTAATACAGTAATACCGTACCGCACACAGCCCATCCAATACAAGTCAATGGAGTTGGACAAAAACTACGATAAAACCTGATGGAAAGCATCTTTTGCAGCGATTTTTGTGTGAGCATATCAGTGAACACCCCTGACCACTCGGTGAGTTTCATGTCTTTGTAAACGAAAGTTTAATGCGTTTTATGAAGTATTGTTCCAGTGCACCTATACACCCATTCTAGAGGTTTTGGGGAAAGCGAAAGAAACCTAAAATTCTCGGGACAGCAGCATGTGTCCAAATTTTAATCTTAACCGTTCTGTTTCATCAGAAACGATCTGTAAACAGGGCTTTAAGTGTAAAATACCAAACTTGTCCTTTAATGCTGTGATCCCATTGTGTTTTCCAGCTATAATTATCTGCAGGCATCTGTTTCCCAAAAAAATAAAATATGTAGACAGAAAGTTTTTTTTGTGTGTGTGTACTACTCCAGTAAGACTTACAGTGATTCTGACTGTTTAGGAACAGACCTCAAATGTATAAGATTGTTTAATTTACAAATTTTAATTCATATAAGCAAAAGTTTATTTAATCTGTCAAGAAGAGAAAACAATCTGTTCATTATCTCCCTGCTCTCCTGTGATCTCCTTCCTCCGTCTCTCTCGGAAACTTCATGTCCTATCTGATTATCTTGATCAGCTCATCCTCTCGGTCTCGTTTTTCTTGGCTGCTGCTGGTGCTGTTCCTCCTCCTATCCTTCACGGCCCGGGAAAAGAAGGACGGTAGGCAGGGTTGCCAGGTCTGTGCAACAAAAGTAGCCCAAAAAACCCATCAGCTTTTCTCCATCGGGCGGCCGAATTCTCCACTGGATTTGTGTGTCTGAGGGTTGTTTTGGTGATGGTGTTGGAGTGCCGAAGTCGTACTTACAGGGGTGGAAATCAACCCGCGGAAAAAATGTTTACTGTGGCAACAACTTAAAAGTATCCCAATTCCGCGGTAAAACCTCTGACTTGGCAATACTGATGGTAAACATTAGAAGGATCCTTCGAATTGGGACAGCCTTCGTCGCATAGCTGTGACGCAATCGGCCTTCAAATGCGGCCTTCGGAGGATGCAGTTCTTGACTTGGGACACAGCTACAGTCACTTTGTCTAAAAGCACAAAATGCAAGCCTCAGTCAGCTTCAAGTAAGTCCCACGGTGGCATTATCAACTGTGCCACCTTGGAAACTTATAAAGTCATGTAGATATAAGCCTTCAACAGATGTTAAAAGAAGAATCTATAATTATGCCACAGAGGATACTAGTTCAAAACTATATGGACCTTAACCAAGATAAACTATTAATATTTACAGATGGATCAAAGCAGCCAGAGACAGGCGTACTGGTGCTGCTTTCTTTATTCCTTATTATGAAATAGCAGTCCAAAAAAGAACAACAAATCATTTATTGGTATACACGGCAGAGCTTTTAGGAATTTTATTGGCAATACAGTGGTTGGAAGAAAATAATCAGAACCAAAATGTAACCATAGCTTCTGACAGCTTATCTGCATTATCTAGTATACAGTCTGGGAAAGCATCATGCATACAATATACTGTATAATATATCAAATATTACACTTGCTTTTAATACTGTATGATGGAGGACAAGATGTGTCCTTCCTTTGGGTTCCTGCCCATGTAGGGGTGGAAGGAAATGAGATTGCAGATGTTTTGGCTAAAGGACCAATTAAACATGAAAAAAGTTGATATACAAGTACCGTTATGTAGAGCAGAAAATAAAACCATAAAGGGACATACATTTGTATAATGTACAAAAACAAGTAGACATAAGCTTTAGGCAGGGCAGAAATCCAAAAGAAGAAAATATAATTACTCGATTTAGAATAGGTCATGCTGGTTTAAATGTCACATTACATAGAATAGGAAAACTCCCCACTGGACTTTGCACCCACTGTAACACACAAGAGACAGTAAAACACATTTTATTAGATTGTAAAATATACGAAGAAGAAAGAATGGCATTAGAAATACAAGGTGGAAAACAAAATATGACACTAGAAAATCTGCTGTCTTGGAAAATGTAGTCTCCTAATTAATTATTTTAAAAATATTGGGATAAGTGAAAGAATTTAATATGAATATGTAGGTTTTTTTTTCAATTTCTCATCATTCCTTCCTTCCGTCAAGCTGCTGTCCATACACCAGTCTAGTAGGTGGCGGTAATGCACCTTTAAGTTGGTTTGCCAACCGCCAATAACAATTAAAAGAAGAAGAAGAAGTCACTTTGCCTGGTCTTATTTGAGCAAAGGATTCACTTACCTGTTTATTCCAAGTTCCCAAAGTATGTTGCCTCTCTCCAGCGGTTCTCCGCCGTCTTCCTGCTCCTCATTGTCTCCAGCGTCTCCTGTTCAGTGTTGTCAAATTGGATACTTATCTGTTCCTCATCGAGGTGTGTGCTCAGTCATCTTTATCCTTCCACGATCTCCACTTGCAATACAGAGACTGGCAGTATCATTCCATTATTCATCTGCAAACTGCCATATGTCAACAAATACTCACCAGCATTACTTATTGCTCTCCTATGTTAAATAAAGAACTATATCTGTCTTGAGTCTCTGTTCCGTAACAATAATAGGCTATAATACATAAACATTCATTTTGCATGAAGGAAGACCAGGTTACAAGGTTTTTTTATTATTCTTTGGCAAAATTATATTGACATTGTGAAAAAATGACTATTTAGTGGTCTTTTAATGGTCTTAACCATTTTAATTACAAATCACTGGCAGGAAATTTGCTAGAATTTCACAAATACTCTAGATAAAGTAACTTAGCATGGAATAGCCTTCCGTTCATGAGTAGTTAAAAAATGTCTCCCAGTTTGTTGGAGTTTAATGTGATAGCAAATATTCCCAAATTTAGGGTTCAAATCTGGACTCTGACCAGACCAAAACTTGAGCCTGATGGACTTGTTCTCAAGCCACTTCTTGGTTGTCTTTGCAATTTGGGCAGGCTTATTATCTTGTTGAAAAATAACATCTGATCAATCCTCTTTAGATAGCAACTTTTTGTTTGTGTTGAAGCAAGCCATTCAGCAATATTCTCCTGTCCTCCAAAGCAATAAATTACTTTTCACAGTGAAGTGCTGTAGCTCACCAATACCAGCAGCCAAAAAGGCTCCCCACACAATGACACTCTTCCTTCATACTTCACTGTTGTAGAGATGAATTTATCATTATATTTCTCAGCAGATTTTCAAGGACACTGCTTTGTTGAATCACCAGGCATCTCGATTCATCACTCTACGCACAACTTCCCATATTCTACAAAAAACGCCCTTCTTTTTGGAGACAGCAATGAGTTAAGTGGTGCAGTTTTTGTTTTAAATTTCCTGACCAATAATTATGACCGCCGCTAGCGTAGCTAGCGAAAGCGGTCATATAGGGATTGTCAAAGTTTTTTTTTTTTTTTTTTCGTCACCTTACTGAATTTTTCGTCAACGATACCAGGGACACCGAAACACCGGGGAACATGAAATTTGGTGGGCATGTAGCCCCACTAGACTTCTAAGGAAAAATTTCGTTTGGTCCCCGGGGGCCACTCCCCCCCCGCGCTGGCCCCCCCAAACCCCCAAAAATGCAGTTTTTCCTAAATAACTACCTGAACCGTGGCACCGAGGATGAAGAAATTTTTATGGTATGTTGGTCTACTAGACTTTTACGGAAAAATTTTGTTTGGTCCCCGGGGGCCACTTCCCCCCCCTGCGCTGGGGCCCCCGTAAATTTTTCGTCAACGATACCAGGGACACTGAAACACCGGGGAACATGAAATTTGGTGGGCATGTAGCCCCACTAGACTTCTATGGAAAAATTTCGTTTGGTCCCCGGGGGCCACTCCCCCCCCCACGCTGGGCCTAAATAACTACCTGAACCGTGGCACCGAGGATGAAGAAATTTTTATGGTATGTTGCTCTTAAGGGCCCACATCAACCTAGCCCATAATCACTCATTTGTGATTTGCGCCCCTCCCATAAAAAAATGAAAATGCAATATTATTCTGCTTTAATCGCCCCTATCTTCAGTGGAGATGTTCAGAACTGCACCATATTTCATGTGTATGATTAACTTGACATCCTCTGGGGGTATCCTCTGCTAAGTTTTGTAGAATTTCATCCATGGGGGGGTATAAAATAAATTCATTTATGTGCACATTTAGTGACTGTACACTCATCGGCCTGTAGATGGTGCTGTTGAGCGAAGGGTTGCTGGTTTAGGATGATACTGTCACACACACACATGCAGGAATACAAACAAACGCAAGCATGCACACACACTGACATCCACACGCACAGACACACACCCATACAAATCCACATGCACAGACACACACACACACAAACACACGCGCACACATGTACGCACACATACATACACGCACAGACACACACACAGACACACACATACACAACACACACACACACACACACACACACACACACACACACACACACACACACACACAGACAGACAGACATGCACATACTATTACTTTTTTTAGGTATATACATAAACACGCAATACAGCCAAATTACTCCACGTCATTTATTTTTGTGGAAAGCCAGTGCAGGCCTGAGCGGCGGTCATATTTTGTACCGCGATGCGGTACATCTAGTTTGTAGTTAAGACAATTAAAAGCTTAGTGTTTTTGGGCTTGGCCCATAGAGTAATATATATCTTTGATTAAACATTGGCTTACGAACATGAAATCTGTAAATAGACAAACCAAAAGTAGCAATACATAACAGTAATGATTTTCAGTTCATTTCATGGTTGGGAGTCAGATGTGAACCCTGTAACGGCTCTGAATGATTCACTGAGCGAGTCTGATTCAAAAGGATAACTCGAGAGCAAGTTTAAAGATCTCTAATTAATCTTTATGACTGACTCAGTAAAAATAATCAGTTTATAGGAGTCATTTGTTCACAAATCAGATATTGTATACGTTCATTCGTTGAGTGCAGCATCTGATGAAGCTGCATATGGAATCGTGGCAACTAGATACAAAGTTAGTTGCAAATGTTTTTTTTTTTTTTGCAGAGTTTGCAACTATTTAAGGGACCGATAAAATTAAGTGATCACTTAAATCCATTAAATACAAGCTTTTACAAATAATCTCGCTGTTCTTTCTATAAGACTTTAAACTCTCCTTTTGCTCCACTTGCTTAAAGAACAACCCATTGAAACGCACACACACTGAAATATACTTTTTATTCACTCTCATTCAGTCTTAGTGACGTCTCTACAGTAGACTTTATCTTTCCCTCCATATGTTAGAGTGAGGCAAAACATATTACAGCTGACACGCACGAAGACTATCATAGAGCAGTGCAATACAAAAGAAATGACTTGGGAACTGTAGTGATGGTTTTTGAGGGCAATATGGCAATATAGCAATGATTAGAAAGAGATGAGAAAAGTTTTTCAAAGGGCTTTAAGATATTGTAATAACATAACGCCCCATAATTCCCATCCAAATCAAATGCAAATCAAGAAGTGTGTTTGTATTTCAGCATTGCTCTTGTAGATCTATCACCCTTTTCAGTCACACTTCTTGAAGATTTATAGTGCATGTCTGCTCATACATGATTTCTTTTGTATTTTTTTTAACAAGAAACTTTGGAATTAGGAATTTTATTATCCAGGAACTTAGTTTAAGTTCACACACATAAGCCATCCAAAACCACAAAAAAAAAAAAAAAAAAAAAATCCTTACCCATACTACATACATTGTCATGACACTGTATTATCTAATGCAACAAGAACATTAGAACATAATGCGCCAAGTTAGATAATAGTAAAAAAATACCATAGTAGTAATATTAAAAGTGCAATTTAATTTTCAAATTCATCTAGTCCTACATTTAAAACATTATAGATGAGCTGGAACATTTAAAACTTGTCATGCCAGAACAAAAATCAACTTGTTACAACTGGATGAGACATTTAGCTTACACTAAACAAGTCAATACTAAATTATTTGTAAATAATAAATATATGTAAATAGTAACATAAGATTTATTAAAATCAGTATATTTCAATTGTGTTCAAAGATTTCATTGTCCATCTCAGTTCAGTTCTCACACAACAGCGTCAGATCAATAATATTGTTGAATATTAAGGATCAAAGACACAGTGCAACTTTAATATTGAGTGTCCAGTAAAATCTCCAACTCTCAGATCAAGCCTTTCTATGCACACACGGTTTATAGCCTATACTATCAGGAAAAAGGTACAAAAAGCTGTCACTGGGGCAGTACCCTTTCAACATGATGTTACACTTTAATTCCTATGTTTCTTTAAAGGGGTGGTTTACTGCCTTTTTTCTTTGCTTGATTGTGTTTATGGGCTGCAATATAACATGTCTTCGTGTTTCGTTTGTTAAAAAACGCCTTATTTTTCATAAATTTCACCTTTATTGTAAGCCGCTTCCTCCTCTGTCATTTGAACGACCGGTTGACTTCCTGATTCTATGAAACCACTCCCTCAGAAAGAGGCAATGAGCTCAGATTGGTTAGTTCGGCCGGTGTGTTGTAATTGGCTAAACTGCGTCCGGAATCTTCACGCCCATTACCTTTACGGGCGACAGTTGCATGTGCTCCGGTCAAATGTAATGGTGTCAATATTGCCTCATCAGTTTGAGCCAGAATCAGACCCAGAGAGCGGTGATGAAGAGAGTCAAGCAGAACCTCCGCAAACACGGCTCTTACTAAACGTTTCTGAATGGTAATTTATTTTATTTTATTATTATTCTCTCAAAGAATTTCCATACGCTGTTACTTGAAAATGCTACTGCTGTTTGTTAGCTTTTGAGATACGCTTTCCCCCTGATTAAACATTTAATATAACTGAATACATGACTGAGTAATACCGTTTTTTAAAGATATTGTTTTATTGATAGAATGAACAACCGTTTAACTATTCACAAAGCTTAGTTTACTCAGTTTGTCGTTTTCTTTAGGTGTACATGTGATAGCAGCTGAAGTTTGCTGTTGCGATAATTTTTTGAAGTTTGTACACGTTTGTCTTATACACACAAAATAGCATCGAACTAACTAGCTACTATAAACAAACAGCTTTGGCATTGGTTTGCGTTCTTGATCAAATCAAAAAATTACGTCATAAAGTATACATGGAAAATACGTTTACAAAATTTGTACATATTACAAATTCGGGTCCAAAATGTTCATATACTAAAGCCAGCGCTGGCATTTTTTTACATCCTTGATAAAACTAAAACATTACGTCTTAAATTATACAGGCAAATACATTTAAAATGATTAAACCTTACTTGCAGGTTGTGGCCTCTGGTTTTAAAGCTGTAACTGCTTCATGTTGTAGTAATAGTTTCTTGTTGAATCCGGCATTGAACTCGTGTAGATTCTGGAAGCTGTCTTCCGTAAAATGTGCAGCACAGAGAGCTAAACTACGATTGTAATTGTCAGGAACATAACCAAACTTAAATTTTAACCATTGTTGACGAACTACAGCGTCTGTAGGAAGCCTGAACACAGAAGACCTGACAGCTACAGCTACAGCTCTCCACTATAACTCCTTCTCTTCGACAGCAGAACATGTTCCGGAGGGAGGGTGGATGTAAATGTATGGGTTAGTTACGTATAAAACCCGGGAAGTATCTCGTTGTAGTCCCATTCGAGACGTTTTTGTAGGCATTAAACTTCCTGATTTTTAAAAGACAATATCTCCGCTTACGTTGAACTTTAAGCGCAGCAACTTTGCAGATACTGTTCATGCACCAACAGCAACATTACACAGTATTTAAAATGAAAAAAGTGAAATAGCAATCAACCACCCCTTTAAGATTCTAATGTGCACTTTTGACCTATTTATATGTTATCTACAAAAGACTTCTATACTTTAGATGTTACAGTTACTGTATTTTTTCCCCCCATATCACTGGCCTTTATGTTGTAATGCAGAGTTTGGTTAAACTGTTCATGGGTAGGCACTGTGGTTTAGTATTGGACATTGGATGTTTATTGTTCGCATGAATGATGGCGCATTGAAGATGACTTAGTCATCAGTCTGGATGGGAATCCCTGTACTCATTCTTCCTTCCTTTTATCCATTTATGCTGTACACATCCGGGAGCCAGGCTCTCATGGGTGAGAGGGCTTTGAAGAAGCCTGACAGCATCGTCCATCACACCAGCATTATTTACATTTAAATATGACTGATAAAGGGATGCGAGAGAGAGAGAGAGAGAGAGAGAGAGAGAGAGAGAGAGAGAGAGAGAGAGAGAGAGAGAGAGAGAGAGAGAGAGAGAGAGAGAGAGAGAGAGACTGTGTATTCTGACCAGACAGAATCATATATTTGCCTTTAAACATATCCATTATTCCTTCTTTTTGATTGTCTATGCTTGGAGAGATGATAACACACATAACCACACTTTCTCTCCCCTGTTGTTTACTTTTTCACAAACAACCTGTCAAAATCAGGCATCATTACACTTCAACTTAATTTCTTACTGCCCACTTAATTCACTACAGTATAAATATTTACCTTTTTTTGCTTGAATCTGTCTTTTGTCTTGTTTTCCCACTCTATCAACCTTTAATACAGCTTCTATTTTCCACCAATAGATGGCACTGTGGTATTGAAGTGACAGCTACATTTCCAACCATTTCATTTGAGAACGACAGCTAAAGGTGGAGGAGTAAAGCAATGGGTATGAGGGAGAGGGCTGAAGCAATGGAGAATTGAAATGAGGGGTGTAGGCTTCACCGAAAGGCATATTCAGTTACAAAGCTATTACATAAAGCAACTAATATAAGCCTGAAAGGTAGAGACGCACCATTCCTGCTTAAAAAAAAAGGCGTAACTAAGCTGGTTTGATGGTCTTCCAGTCTGGCCAAGATGGTCTATTAGCTGATTTTAAGGCACAATTAAGCAGTTCTTTTAAAAATAAAGGTTCTTTACTAGCATCTGTGGTTCCATGATGAACCTTAAATATCAATTGAACCTTTCAATTGCACAAAAGGTTCTTTATAGTGGAAAAATGTTCTTCAGAATTCTCTTCTCTTCTCTTCTCTTCTCTTCTCTTCTCTTCTCTTCTCTTCTCTTCTCTTCTCTTCTCTTCTCTTCTCTTCTCTTCTCTTCTCTTCTCTTCTCTTCTCTTCTCTTCTCTTCTCTTCTCTTCTCTTCTCTTCTCTTCTCTTCTCTTCTCTTTTCTTCTCTTCTCTCTTACATGAGACCACAGCAATACCAAACCACAACAATCCAATCAATTCCTGATGGACAAAATCAAGTTTTGCCCTACATTTCTCTTTATTTTTTGAGAAGCCGGTACTCAATTACGTCACAAAAGGATGAAAAAATATGTCAACTTCTGTTTCATACCCCTATAATACTATCTTAAATGTTCCTAATTTTGTTTTATAGGTCTCCTACAATAGGATTACATGCATCCAAGGAGAAAAAAAAAAAACATGTTGCAAATGATATGTCTATTACCATATCTGAATTTCAGCTCTGTAGGCTTCCTCAGCACTTGTATACACAGTGATACAATGGCGTTGGTTTTATAGGCACACTATGCAGCTTTCCGTTTTTGTCAAACAGCGACCCCTAGAGTCGCTGTGGAGTACTTGTATTTAACGTTACTGTCGTAAATACCACTCGCGCAGAGCCGTCTCTGCACTCACGGCCTGATCCCTTCCGCCCTCTATACCGGTACCTGTTCAATAGGATGGAAGCTGTAATGAGTGGAAATAAGGTGTGGCCCCTTTAAGAGCTGCGCGCGCCCTGTTGAACTGTCGTCGGCAGTCTGTGACTACGTTTACAAGCTGTCAATATTCGGGTTATGGTCGGGTTAAGGTCACTATTTGGGTTTCTGAAACATTCGGAATAACCCGTTTACATGCGTGAGTAGAGAGAGTTACTCCTGTATACATGGAATTGGCAATATCCCGATGTAAACGGCAACGCACAGTTAGCGTCTTGACGTACGGACAACCTTAAGATGCAATATGCGTCATTTCCGATTCTTCTTCCTGTATCCAAAGACAACAACAACAGCAGCAGCACGAGGATAATGAATAGTTCGGGGCAGATAGCGATCGCCTTTGTTTGCGCTTTCCTCCTCGCTCCAAAAGTGTGGTGCTGTGCTGCGTCTCGCCATGTTTACCTCTACTTCTTGTTTACCTCCGGTATACTGCACGCAGGGTTTTTGTATGCGCCGTCTCTACTCAAAAGACCAAGATTCCTTGCAAATAGAACATGCGCAGAACACAAATCAATGTTCCTTTTGATGGGGATATGCCGATACGCGTTTACATGACCAAATATTCGGGTTAGAAAAGGGGTACCCCAGGTATCATATCCGGGTTTTTAAAAACCGGGATATGAGCATATTCGGGTTTTTGCCGGTGTTTACATGGCTGTGCGCGACTGGGTTATTGCTAATATCCCGGTTTTGAACGGGTTATTGGCTGCATGTAAACATAGTCAATGTTGTATGTGCACCTCGAACACCCGTATGTGGGTTATTTCAGTTTGATGCTCATTCTTATCCTACTTTTGTTTATCAAGTAAAGATGTGGACGGTAGAACGGGTGACAGACAGTTACACGAGTTCGACTGGGGAACAAAGTGCAAGTTGTGAGATGCCAATCGCCTCCGTGAGTCTGTCTGGCCTCTGTAATAACTTCATCTGTGAGCTATCCTTATTTCTCCTCCTGACAGAACGCGTTACAAAACGTCGGACATCGAACAGGCACAGATAACCTCTGAAGATGTCTACTAGTCCATCAACAAGAACGATATTTACTCGAGTCTGACTCCTTGCTCGGTCAGTCTGCCGTTTCCTCTTTCTTTCGTCCTCCGACAAAGCTTTCCTAGCTTTGTGTGCAGTGCCTTAAAGCAATTCGTTACATCGCGAGACCTGATATCACGCGATACTTCCTGACACTGAGGCCAGCGGCCCGCCGGCCCAAAGTTGCAAGTGTGGTTTTTCGGCTCACAGGCGCTTGGGGGATGCGAGACGACCATTTCTATATACTAAAGGTGCTGTGGAAACTTGGAAACAGGAGAGATCAGAAACAATTTGGGGACCAAATAACAGTGTGAGCCTGCAAACAGGTAAAAGGACACTGAAGTGTCCAAACACAGCTGAAAGACTTGATAGGATATATGACTTGATAGGTCTGATGTGACAGATAATTCTGTGTTTTAGCTTTTGTGAGAGTTTTAGTCACTCCCTCATGCTCTCTTTCTGGAGAAAGCTTTGTAACTATACGTGACCAGCCTCCTCATGACCTCTTCTAACAAAATATTGATTGAGATCTCTGTCACCTGCCCACATCAGGTATCACTCAATTTATGAGTGGGTTTATGTTTGTGTGTATGCGTATTGATGGTGCTCACAGGAGGTCCCTTGTGAAATCTCTGTGCTGGGTCACTAAATGGGTTGCGCCAACTCACTCTGAACCTGCATGGCCCATATGCCTATTCCATTAGTGTGCTGGGCATCGAGTCAAATTAACTTGTCCAGCTTGTTTTTCTGGCTTCCAGCTGAATTCTGATATGGCACTAAATAGGTAAAATTTAGCAAACACTCACATTTAAGTGCATTAGCTTAAAAAAACAAACAAAACAGAAATATACAAAATATCAATGTAGGCAACCAGAAATTTTGTTTTGAATGCTGCAGTCTGTCAATTCTGTCATCATTTACAGTACTCTCCATCATGTCGCCCCAAACCATGCCTTTTTTTCTTCTGCAGAACACAAAAGAAAAATATTTCAGTGGCGAGCAGTGACTTTTTTAACCGGGTATGCTGGGTATGGTTTATGTCAAAAATGCACCTGGTGCAGATACGTTAGATGGGTTTTGCGTCCGCTGCTTAGTTGCTTACTCATCATGACACAAAGCAACACAGCTAAAGTTTTATATACAGTGCTATGCATAAGTTTAGACACCCATGCTAAAGTTGACTAAAAAGAGGAATAAAAAATCATCTTTTGGAAACTGAACTTACAGTATTTCACAATTGCTAAAACACTAAACCCCATTCTCTGAACCCAATGCTCAGTGGCCTAAACCCATTTGTCGAATCAGTCACTCTGTAGGCAAAACCTTAAACAAGTTCAGGTAGTTAAGACACTGTTTGCAAACCTCATCCACTCTTTTTGCAAAACTCTAAACACATTCTCACTCACTAAAACACATTTTGCACTGTGTTGCAAAATGGTAAATACATGTGGCAAAAGTTAAACACAACTACAACACCGCTGTCATCGTTTACACACAACAACTCAAAATTGTTCACACTTGTTTCTAATGATGTGATCAAATCAGTTGTCTAGAATATAAGCCAGTCCAGAGTACACAGGGGGCCCAGGTACGTTGAATGTTGATTCCAACAATGGATGGAAACAATGTGAGAGGCAGAGGAGGACGAGTTTGTGTAAGATGTGGTGGACGAGGAGGAAGAGTACAAGAACAACGAAGAGCAAGACCAAGAATAATAATTTCAGATCAAATTCGGGCAACTGTGATAGGTTCATGTTCTTGTTCATGGAATGACAATGAGGGAAGCAGGACAAAGAGTACAACCCAATTTGAGCAGATTCTCTGTGGCCACCAATCAGGACATTCACAGAAGAGAACAGGTAAATGTATTGTTTTTCTAATTTGTGCGACTGAAAGTTTACTGTATACATTTGATTCAGTACATCAGTTTGTCAGGGGACTGGGGAAAAAAGAAAAAAAGATTTACAATACATTTTACATATGAATGTGATGTCCATTACTATTGTTACTGTATGTACTGTATACATTAGTAAGAGCATTTTCACTTTTGTAGAATTGCAAGACTACCAACTGAGGGTGGAAGGACTCCTTTGTTCTCCCATTAGCAAGAGGCTCTCATTGACTTTGATTTTGCAATTGCACAATATTTTGTGTAATACGCTTTTCATTTAGAGTTGTCTTTCTTCTTTGGGCTTACTTTATTTTTATACTGAAAATACGAGCCCGATCTCACGGGAAAACGTACAAATTCTACGAGGTGGCTTATTCGTACGAATTCATACGACCTGACTCGTACGAATTAGTCATTTTTTGCAAAATCGTACATATTTTACGAATTGGTCAATTCGTATGAATTCATACGAATGACCTACCCCTGACCCCGCCCCTAAACCTACCCATCACGTGGGTTTAGACAAATCGTACAAATTCGTACGAGTTAGGTCGTACGAATTAGTACGAATTAGCCAACTTTTTATCATTCGTACGAATTCGTACGAATTGGTCGTGAGATAGCGTTGGAAAATACAGACATTCAATACTGTATTACTTGCAGTACTTACAGTATGCAATATATTTGCTGTACTGAGTTGTGAATTATTTACTTTTATTTATGGCAAAATTATTTTCTATATGCAATAAATATTTTTTTCTCTGTAACTACATGCCCTGGACGCTGTGTTCTCAATTTTTTGATGTAGTTTCTAATGAATGCTGATGAGTTTTTATATATTGACTGGCTGTGTTTATGTTTTGAAAGCATAGTTTGATTTTGAGCACAGATCATATGGTTTTGAGGCAAGTGTTTGATTTTGCCAGAAGAGTCAGGGGTTTTGTGAATGTAGTTTAAAGACTGGGTTTTGTGTTTAAAGTTTTGAGAATATGGGTGAAGGTTTCAAGAAATGTGTCTTAGCAATTGTGAAATACTGTAATGCCTTAATTAAAAAAATTAGGAAAAATCCAACCTTTAAGGACACCAATTTTCTTTGTGAATGAATAATGTATCGTAAATAAATAAATGTTCTTCCTTAAAATACAGGGTGCATAAGTTTGGATACCCCTATGTTAAATTCCCATAGAGGCAGGCAGATTTTTATTTTTAAGTATTTTTTTTTATTTTTTTTTAGGATACTATGCATCCTGATAAAGTTCCCTTGGCCTTTGGAATTAAAATAACCCCACATCATCACATAGCCTTCACTATACCTGATGTGGGGCTATTTTAATTCCAAAGGCCAAGGGAACTTTATCAGGATGCATAGTATCCTAATTTTTTATTTTTTTTTTAAATACTTAAAAATAAAAATCTGCCTGCCTCTATGGGAATTTAACATAGGGGTGTCCAAACTTATGCACCCTGTATTTTAAGCAAGAACATTTATTTATTTACGATACATTATTCATTCACAAAGAAAATTGGTGTCCTTAAAGGTTGGATTTTTCCTAATTTTTTAAATTAAGGCATTAAGTTCAGTTTCCAAAAGATGATTTTTATTCCTCTTTTTAGTCAACTTTAGCATGGGTGTCTAAACTTATGCATAGCACTGTATAATATATTAATATATCTGACCTTTAATTGAAAGTAGCACCCTAAACACTCACAGTCTTCTTACGAGTCCGCACTTTCATGACGTAAAGCCACTGTGACTGTCAGGAAGAAGTTAGCAGTGGAGCTCGCTTCAGTGTGGGCTCAGCAAAAGTGCGCATATCAACTGCAAGGGGGACCCCCCCAAAAAAACTAAAATGACAAATGGGACACCCTACAGTCTTATGGACTTCTTATGGTCTCTAAAGGACTCACGCACGTGGCAGCCATTTTAAGTCCACAAGACCAAAAGTGCATATGAAATGTGCCATTTGGGACAGGGCCTTAGATAGTTGGAACCACTACCACATTGACAATAGTTTGCTCAGGCATTTCAGAACAACCAAAACAGCAATTCAAATGCTGTGCAAAAACATGGGTCCGCTGGTTAGTCCAGTTATGTCGCCCCATCGTGCAAAGTCACATGATTTTTTGATGCGCACCGAGGAATTTATTAGTTAATGTGTTTCCATCGTAGTTTGTGCGCATGTTTCCTTATCGGATAAAAAATGTATCCGACTCAAACGAGAGCATACGTTTTTGTGCGCGCATTTTTTGGAATTTATGCGCATCTTGGCGTTTCCATCCAGCAGTTTTTTATGCAATATCCCAAAATGAACATAAAAATAGGTGGCCAGAAACATAGAAGCTACTGAATCAAGCAAAAACATGTAGCTGTTCACTTTGTATTTGTGTTTGTGAGGGTATCTGTTTGAGATAGATACTCAGTGTGCCGGTGTGTGTTTATTTACTGTTAACTACCCTCTTATTCACAAATTAAAACTCAGCTAATGAAGGGCTAGGCTATTACTGCTTCGTGAGCAATATCCTTAGAGCCAAAGCAGCATTACCTCTCTCATTTATGAATTAAACTGTGGGAGTGTGTGTACATATGTCTGCAATTTGCACTCTAAGTCATCAAAGGCCTCTATGGAATATGAAGCCAAGAATAGCCCACGTTGCAATGGGACCACCATTTCTCCTAAATGCCGATCCCTTCAAATGATCTAAAGTCAGTTCACTGAGTGGTTTTTCTCTCTCTTGCTCTTCATGACTAAATTCTAAATCTGGCTTTATTGACTGTGCCTTGAGGTCTTAGAGTTTCCAGACTGACCTCTAGGGCTTCACAGGCAGTTAGAGGGAGGAGAGAGAAGGGAGGGGACTCCAAAAGGTCTAAACCCAAGACTGGGGTTAAAGATGGTTCAGAGCCTATACTGCAGGGCTAGTACTAATATTGATCCCCCGCAGCCATGTAGAGTGAAGTCATGCATTTACCAGTGCTGAAGGCAGACAGCTCATCCACAAGTCAATCACAGTGACAAATGACATCCTCCCTTCTGACAGAACCAAACAGGACATGCTTCTGTGGTGTTTATGTAGATTCTATGCATGTGACAAAGTCAAATTGTCATATCACAAATTACTTTTATCGAGCTTTTATCATGGTATATGACGGTATTGAATTACATTACAAAAACAGTTTGAAAAGATAAGCAAAATTTAGTGCTGTCGTCATCTTAACAATTTTAATAACTTTAAAATGTAATAAAAAAAACTCTACAAAATATAAATGTAAAAAGTAAATAAGTGTTTCAAAGTGATTAAAGTGCAAACGAGTCAAGTCACATTTACTTACACAGCGCTTTATACAGAGATTGTTTCAAAGCAGCTTCACAGTAATAAACAGGAAAATAACAGAAACAATTATGCAAACTTCATCAAATATGAGACAAATTCAAATTCTGCTGCTAAGCAGATCTAAAAAAAAAGTGTCATTATTCAGCACAAGTCAGGCTACGTCTACATTAATCCGGATACATTTGAAAACGGCGTTTTCGTTTATAAACGCTCTCCGTCCACACTAACGTTTTCGGACGTTTCAGTGTGGATGAGAAACTTTTGAAAAACGCCTGAAAACGCTAAAATCACCTTAGGCTACTGCACATGCGTAAAACCCCACAAAAGATCACTGATATGATTCAGATAGAAAAATAAATAATGAAGTTATCGCGTCCAGGTCGCACGCAGTCACCATATCTTTAGTCGAAAACGCGACTGCTCTCATGTATAACCGTAGGACAGCAAATGTGAGTAAATTCTGTCATCTTTGCAGGAGTACGTGTGCAATGTAGAATATTTTCAGCAACAGTGTGAAAGTGAATAGCACATAACAGGCACAATACTGGTATAAACATGAATATCTATTGGTACAATGCATCACGTGACTTATGTCATCGTTTTTAAATACCACCGGTTTCACAGTCCACACTACAACGTGAAAACGGCGTTTTCAAATGTATCCACTTTGGAGTGCGTTTTCAAAAAAGCTTAGTTTTCATTAATAAAAACGCCGTCTCAGTGTGGATTAGGGCTGTCACTTTTGAGAAAAATCTAATTCGAACGGATATCAAACATCAAGAATTGTATTCGAATATATTCGAATATCTACGAGTAAAATGTAAAATGAAGTTAACGAACAACCTCGATCCATCAGGAAACGCCACATGGTCGCTGAATTTCACTGTGCTTCAAGAAGAGTTTTTCTTTTTCGTGAAAAAGCCGTTCGCCGGAGATGTGTTAAAAGATAGCGGAGTGCATTCATGATTAGGCTACTGGTGTAATAATCCCCCTGGCGCCGGGTCTGAGTGAGTAATGTACTCTCTTACCTTTGTTATTTGATTAACATTAATGACACTTTAAGACCAGCCGCTGCGGACAGAGACGCGATCTGACACGCGTCGCATTTTCTCACAAATCTCTACATTCATTTAAGACTTTATTTAAATAATTTAAGACTGCTCTTATGAGGACACTCGACAAAACAGACATTTGGCATAATTTGTGTGTTATGGTTTGTTCAAGCCCGAAAGAGAACTCGATAGGCCTACTCACACGCGTCTTTTCTGTGGGTCGTGTGTGTGTGTAATAGGCAGGAATTACAGCGCGGACTCATTTGTCTTGTCATTATCTTCCATTTTCAAAACAAGCTGGCTATTGGCTATTATTCGCTTGATTTGGTCATGGGCCTACGCTACAATACGTTTAGAGCGGCCGCTACTGGATGAGATGGCAAACAATAAAATAAAAAGCAAACGGTCTAATCATAGACTGTAAAAAATGCGCAAAACATGGCACTTTAAAAACTGAATAGTTTATTTATAGTTCGGTTTCGGATATTTCACGTCATGTTCGAATGCATATTTGAATATCGAATAAAAAGTGACAGCCCTATGGATGGAAGGCCAAAACGGAGAGAAAAATATATTGGGACATAATATTACTGTAATATATTGGGTATTAGTGTGGACATGGCCTCAGTTCATGTCACGTGTATGTTCTGTTTTGGTTAATTCTAGTCCCTGTTTCCTTTGCTCTATTTCTATTTGAACTACACACCTGCTTCAGTTTCTGTTAATTAGCTTCCTATGTGTATTTAAGCCCTCTGTTCATTCAGTTCTTTGTTGTGTCGTCTATGTTGTCATGGTTATTTTGTCAAGCTTTCTCCTGTGATCTATAGTGGTGGGCTTCATAGAACACTGAAGCAGTTAAGGCAAATGTGACGTATTGTGTCGATGCTTTTAAACAATCCGACACCCATCTAATGATGGGAGAAACATTAGGCTTCTTCGACTTGAAACGGCGCTGCATGGACCGATCAGTTTGTGACATCAAAGTACAGCGAGAGCGATTCAAAACCATAAGGAGCCGTCTACTCTCTATTCGCACTCGCGGTACTTTCATGTCATTCACCAATCAGTCTGTGCAGCGCTGGTTCAAGTCAAGCAAGCCTAATGCTTTTCAAAACTTTGAATCAATTAAACCAAATTGCTTCACAAAATGATTCACTGTTTTGAGGCACTCGAAACGTGGTGACCCCTGCTGATCAGAACGGTGTAAATGCATCGAAAACTCAGTCCATACATGCATTAAAAGCATTTTACAAACCAATTGCAAATGTTTTACTGAAAGTTTCATCTATTCAATGCAATTAACAAATAATCTAATACCATTAAATATGAAGTGTAGTGTATGTATAATATGTTATTTTATTAAATTGTTGTTATTAAATTGTTGTTGCTTTTTATGGAGAGCTTGGTTAATCAGGCCAATAAGAGACTATTCACAACAATTCTTCCTCTTTTTTATTATACAAATGTGACAACAAAAATGTCTACAAATGTATAAAATCGATCATAGATCAGGTAAAAACCCATAGACTGTAAAAAAACGTCTCTTCCATTGGTGAGAAGTGAAGTGTCCAGATATGGCGCTGACATCTTAGGACCCGAGTCTGCGCAGTAGTGAGCAGGAAGTAAAGCCGCGAAATCAAGGCCCCGCCCCCCACTCTCACAGAATCAATCGTAAGTAGGCTACGCTCCTGCACTTTAAAAAAAAATAATTATAGATATTTAGATAGATAATTATATAATTTAAAGCTCCAATCTCCTCAGTCTTCCGAAGATCCCGAAAAAAAGCCTGTTGGTGATTCAGTGACTACTTCGCTCAGAGAACCTGTCAATCACAGCTGTCAACACTTGAACACTTGAACTTACATCAGCGTGATAAAAACTACAGTAAATGATAGAAACCATCTTTGGAAAAAATATATTTGAAGAGTAATTTAATTGTTTAGTTGGTCTCACGTGCCGTTAAATAACATGGGGAGGCAGGGTTTATAGGACCAGTCACCGGGGGGTGATCGAAACGCTTTGGCTTCACTTTTTAGGGCTTGTGCGGCAGGCTTGTAAAAACCATATAGACACTGGTTCATTGGTTAATCGCCCCCAGCGGCGAACCATTGAAATTTAAAAACATTTCTAAACAGTTGTGCTGTCACAAAGACTCGTTTACTGAAATCACGTGACTGGCAGTTTGAAATGCGCTCTGAATCACTGGTTCGAAACAAAAGATTGACAAAGGTTTCGAAGCTTCACGAAGCAGTTAGCTATAAGCTATAAGCTTAGCAGGTAAGCCTAGGCTTCGATAATAATAATGGGCATGTTATTTACCACAATACACCGTATTATTTAGAGCTGCGCAATTCGTTTTTTTGTTTGTTTAAAATAGAGATTCTGAATAGACATCTAAACAAGATAACATGTAATGTACTGAAGGTTCTGACAAAATGTAATTTGTTGCAGTCTATTTCAAAATATATTTTAGTTATTTTAATTAACAACAATTAACATAAAACACGTTTTGAAAGAATGATTCAATGACTATTACTTCACTTGTTTCATTAATGGATGAATCAGTGGCTGCGTCCAAAATCGCATCCTCTAAGTAATTATTTCATGACCGCTGAAAAGGTATGTTCTATATAAAAAGAGTGTGTATAGAATGTAATCTGCATGTGCTACAATCGTCATGTTATCATTCTCATGCCTGTCAGTTTCAGATGCATGGCTTCACTGTCATTCACAAATCCTCTCTCGTGGCCTAATAATAAATTGTCCACCGTATGCACACTCGCCACAAGAAGCCTAGTCATCCAGGCATTTTTTGCACACTCTTATGAGTAGCTATTGTGAATTCGGACTTCTTTTGTCACATTCTGTTTTTCGTCTACTACAAAGTAGGGAAGAATGCAATTTCAGATGCAGCCAGTGTTCTGAACGAATCTCTTGAATGATTTAATGACAATTCATTTTTTAAAAGGTGATTTACTCTAGTTTGATCGCTACCATAGACATCAGTGTTTATATACAAACTATAAACTTTTGAATGTTTGTAACGCAGAAATAATGATACTGTGCAGCTGAAAAGACTGTTTATGAAATTGTTTCATACCTGCACATGACACCTTCTCTCTCTGGGTCAGCAGCAGCGCCACCACACATTTGAATGTTTAAAATGTTGCTTAAATTGCACCTCTATAGCACATTAGTTCCGTTATTTTCATTCTGGAGATGTTTTGACCTGCTTTGGATGCATTCCACAAAATGAGATCTGTTATCTGAGAGGTTGTTCCAACCACTGGTTGAGGTATTGTATGCAGTGTCGTTTTTGGGCAGGTAAGGGTGGATGAGCCTGTTTTAGTGAGCCCCAGGGCTTCATGCCTTCTTAGGCAAAGCACAAAGTGAAATAGTCACACTGAAATATTCTAAATCCGCTGCATATCTGTGTGTGAGCATGTATAATGGGGTGTGTGTGTGTATACTGTAGTACGTTCACATTCCTTTTACAATGGGTAAGATCACAAAAACATGTGACAGCCTTCGGTGTGTTCGTTCATCCATTGTGATGCAATTTTCTTTGAAATCTTTCTGTCATGTCAAATGAAGATCAGAGTTGACATTGTGGTACTGATTGCCTTACAGGCAGATAAAGGATTTCTCTGATAGGTGATTGCAACAAATGAAGATGCAGACCACACACACATAAACATTTACGCACAAGTTATCTCACAAACACACTTAGACACAAAGGACGTAGATTACAGTTACCGGTTTTAGTTTGCACCTGTGGCAAAATCAATAGGTGCACTCAGACAAGACAGGAGTACAGATCCTCTTATCTCATGTTGTTAACTAAAGCCTATATGCTCACATTTTGTAGATTAATCACTAATAAATAGGATTCAACCTGGAATGAGGGTGTAGGCCTAGATATTTTATGAAATGCACTATTATGTCTGACATGATAACTATGTTCCTTTCCTTTTCATATAACACAATGCTGTGAACAGACTGTTCTTTGCTTAACCAACAGGCAATTTAAGCATAAAGAACAGCCAGCAAATCTAGCCAAGACTCATGTGAAAAAATCCAAAATTATCAAGTGGTTCTCATTTGCATATTTCTAATGGGCAAGGCACTGTGGGAAGGAAATTGGCAGAGGGTGTTTAAAGCTTGGTAAAGCTTCAATGTGTTCAATACATTTCTACAATAATTTTTAAAATAGACACATGCATCTTTGGGGTCGATAAGATTTTGCTTACTAAGGCTGCATCAATTTGATTAAAAAAGTAATACTGTGGAATATTACTGTAATTTAAAACTTTTTTCTAATGTAATATATTTTTTAAACTAAACTTATTTCTGTTAGCAGCCATTCCTCCAATCTTTAATGCCACACGATCCTTCATAAATCATTTTGATAAGTTGATTTGGTTCTCAAGAAACATTCCTTATTATTATCAATGTTGAAGACAGCTGTGCTGCTTCATATTTCTTATGGAAACTATGATGCATTTTTTTTTAGGATTCTTTAATGAATAGAAAGTTCTAAAGAACAGCATTTAGATCATAAATGTTTTAACTGTCAGTTTGGATCAACTTAATGCATCCTTACTGAATAAAAGTATTTCTTACAAAAATAACATTTTACTACCCCAAACTTTTAAATGTAAATAAAAACACATATGATGTACCACAAGTCAAACCACATGGTGATATTTTGGATTAATTAGTTAGATGTCCATGTCTAAAAGCTTAAAAACTGTTTTATAGGCACAATTCGCCCATGAAATCACAGCACATTTCCAAACAAGCATGTTTCAGTGAGTAAACAGACCTCTCATAGCAACAGACAAAACTGCACTGTTATCAGAAATATGAGAGCAATGTGCTGGAGGTTTGCTTGATTAGGCAATATCAGCAGTAATAAGATATTCTCAGGAGTAAAAGAAAAATAACTAATTGGAAGGTGAAACGCATGACACCGGCTGACATTTTGATCCCCCCTCCCCCATTATTTTTCATCATTTACATTTACGCATTTGGCAGATGCCTTTTTATCCAAAGCAACTTACAGTACATTGCATTTCAAGGTAGGCCTACACATTTACATTCTTATCAGTTCTTATAAATTTGTTCAATCACTAATTTGTCCAGATGGCAATCCAAAATGCTAGCAGGTAACATTGGAGGGCTCTAAATAAGGCTGTGATGTTCACAAAGCACTTGTTCTTAAGTTAATAATAAAGCAAGGTAAACCTCATCTGTCTATCTCATCTGCAACATCAGAAACACAAGCTCCAAATTATTCACGATTACCAATTAACTCGTGTAGCCTGTGGGCTGGGTTAGGATTAGGATCCTTCAGTTCACTCTCATTCTCTGACTCTTTTTATTTTCATGTTTAATTACGTCACTAATTGGGGGGTGGAGCAGGCATTTAGTAAGCCACTTAACGCGAAGGGAGCAGGCTTATATATATAGACATCTGGGGTCCTTAGACTGGGACCGTGTCAATTTACTGCTGGCTCTGGTGTGGTGAATCAGTGATTCAGGTGCTGTTTTTGAGTGTTCAGGTACGTTCAAAAGCGTTTTCCTTGTCTGTCGTTTTCACTGGGGGTTAGTATGCCAAGCGAATGTTTGTTTTAATAGTGCGTGGAGGAGCCGACGCTGACTAAGTTGCGGTGCGACATTGTTTCCCTGTGAGACCATGAATGAGCGAGCGAATTATGGTAAAGTAATGCCAAACTACTTCCGTGTTTAACAAGCGTCGGCTGGATACTGTGACTGCAGTGGGATGTTTACATCCAACTTAGTGTTTCCCATTCACTGTTAATGCTAAGACCGGTATGTTTAAAATTATGTCTTGCCCGTATTTGTGTTCCACACTCTTTCCCTTTGCTGTTTTAACTAATATATGTATATGAAATATTTGTCTTGTATCCTTGTGTTACGACCTGTGTTTAGCTTATTGTTTTCTATTGCTCTGTGTTCCTTTTTCTCTTTTTTTTGTTTTCTGATTTCAAACAGGTTATCCAATTATGTGCTGTAAGAAGCCATTGGTTTCCCAGGCGGGGTCTTTATAAGGACGCTGCTGGCACTCATCGAGGAGCTCGTTGGTTCGGTCGCACGTGGGTTGAGAGCTCCGGAATCCCTACTCCGGCCGATGATCAAATTTGTATTGTGTGTATTAGAGACTTTATTTAGTGAACGTGCAGCTTGTGGTAACCTCTGAACCGTTCTCCTATGTCTAAACCATCCTAACAGTGTGGAGCGTAGGAGTGTCCTGCCTTGTTTTGAAATTGTTTGATCTCTGTTTTTGGCAGGGAGTTAGGTAAGCTAAATGTATTTTCTTTTGTTATTTCATTAGGTTATTAATTTTCCCCTCTTTTCTTTTTATATTCGTTTTGTTTATTTTGACCCTGAAGAGATGCTCTTTATTTCACTTGTTATTCTTTAATAAATGTATTTTTGCTTAAATTTGTGTATTTGTTTTTGATTATCGACCGGAGTGATGCGTGCTGGGATTCCATTTCCACAAGCCAACAATTATTTATTACGCCTCTTTAGTGTTTTTATATTCCCCTAGAGTTGGGCCGTAATATCTTGGTATATGAAGACAGTTCAATATAATATTGACCACCTTTGTTTGTGGCCATTTTATCATGGAATGTGTGAAGACTGCATCTAAAATGTGATTTGTATTGACTGTGAAGCATGATCAAACTAATATTCTTAATGGTGTGGTGGTGTTTACAGACCTGTACAGCTACACCTGAGTTGCTGGCTGCTGTTCTCCATATTGTGTGATTTTGATTGTGGGGTGCTGCTTATAGCATAGGTAGCTTTTATTATTATTTTTTTCTCTAGCCTGTTGGCTATAGCTGTTATTGTATGTGAGTGCATGAATTGTACGTCACAGGCTAGAGTGGGTTTATTTATTTTTGTATTTCCTTTATTCCCAATCCCCCCCCCCCCCTTTTTTTGTTTTTGGTAAACCGCCTTGGTGTGGGTGGAGCCAGGGTAGTGCAAGAGACTTCACTGGAAAGTGGGGTTTGTTTCTTTTCTCTTGCTCAGTTAAGACATTTGCAGTGCTGTGTAGTGTGAACCTTAATGTCTTTTAACCATACAGTATTTATTAGAGTGCTGTGAGTTTGCAGTGTGTAGACATTGAGCTCTAGTGTGTACTACAAAGGCTCTGTGCCTCTGTTCACGAGTGGTAGTGAGAACTTAGCCTTCTCTTAGTGCTTTCTCAAACCACTCTACTGGCTCCCATGCTGATGGCCTGGTGATTTTCTAGTTATATATTTGTTTGATTTATTCTTTGTTTTCTTTCAGGCCAACCAACGCCTTCAACCATTTATTAATAAAGATTGTATTTTTATACTTTTCTATGAACCCGTGTTTGTACATTTTATTGGGGCAGAGTTCCCCTTGCTACTTGCACGACGCTGCAGGCTGCAGATACACACACCATGACCAAAGCAGTGCGTGCTTACCCCTAATTTTCCACCAACCGCGGAACGGCTGCGGATCCGCTCCGGAACGGCGGCGGAGTCAATAGGTTTCCATTAAAGTCAATTTGTGTATTTTCACTGACTGTGGAACGGCTGCGTTCCGACTCCGGTGATCCGCAGCCCTCCGGAGCAGATACGCAGAGCTTCTATTTTTGCCGGATGCCGGAGAGCTCCGCAGCAATTCAGCACTTATATCGTGCGATCATACGTGAATTCGCAAGATCTCGTGGGTCCTTGTGACTTCAGCTGTCAGTCATGGCCGCAGCCGTTCCGCAACAAATCCGGACCTAGTGGGTATTGAAGGACGGCGGAGCACGGAGCCGACACGCAGCGGAGCCGATCTGCAGCCGTTCCGCAGTTGGTGGAAATCCGGGGTTACCGTTTCGAATATCAATCCTGCTAAACACTTTCTTTATTCCACTTCGCTCATGTTAATATTGAAATGTTCACCAAGGAACACTCAGGTAAGATGACGTGACATTAAAACAGCCTTCTATCTGTGTCGTTTTGACTTCTTTGCTCGCTGTTTTGCTATTATAATCGTGCACTGACTCGTTCACTAAGCTGAGTCCCTCTTTCACCGAAGGCGCGACGCCGATTCAACATGTTGAATCAACCGAAAAAAAGCTGACGAGGACCAATTTCAGCCGACGGTGTGGAAAAACTGCCGGACAGCCGACCGTCGGCTTGGTGTGTTCCAGGCTTAAACTGAGAGAGATAGATTGATCCGTTACATCGAATTTCTCTGAGCAGATAATTATTTTATAATAATTTATATAATTATAATTATCAATGGATGAAAAGGGGAAGAAAAGAAAAGGTGGAGCTGAAAAGTTACGCGTTAAAGGAGAACTCGGCAACTCTAGCGAACTCTAGTCACTTCTTCGCTGATTTTCCCTTTTGTTGTCGCATGTTTTCCCCACGAGCTCCCCCTACAGCTGTGGTGGGGCGTATATGTCACAACACGGTCGTAAAAAACTCACTTGTGGCGGCCTCCTCCCCCTCTCTACCGCTGCTCATGTGCGTTTGTTTTGATTGGAGCAAGCCAACTGAATCGTGTGGAGCTATGTCTACCGAGGTGGGTAATCTGGTAATACATCATACATGCGTGTGTGTTTATGTTGAATTGCCGTAAAGCGATTCGTGTTTCGCGCTCGTTCTCGTTCTCGCTTCTCACGAGACTTCCAATTTCTATTTTGCCGGGACGGTAGTCCCCAAGTTGCAAGGTTGGTTTTCCGCCTGGGAACGCTGGGGGGAGCGGGGAAAGTCACCAATATCACCAGAACAGGTTGTTTAACCATCCAAATGATTTCTAGACAGTTTTATTAAGTTAAAAAAGTTACCAAGTTCTCCTTTAAAAAAAGCATTCGAGTTAGATGCTGTGAAATGCTTCAAATTAAAATTTTATACATTTGGCGCGAAGAGTAGCAGTTCAGAGTCTGATGGCTCTAGCTCCCCCTGACTAGCTGATATTCTGGCTTGATAGTTTTAAATTTGTAAGAACTGATTTTCCTGTTAAAACAAAACTCACCCTGCAATAACGCCATAAAATGCACCCTGGACAGCGGACAACAAAGGCAGAGCACAGAACCTTGTACTGCCCAAACTTATCTCATTGTTCCCCTGTTTGACTTCAACTCATCCCCCCTCTCCCTCCTCAAGGCACTGAAAGTTCATTAAGAATGTCTATATATCACATATGATGTATCTTGTGAATATGTTGTTTTTCCTTTTCATGTTTGGTGTCATTTTAAAGGGCACAGTGCGATTGGTAAAATGGTCTTAATTTCATTGCAGTCATTGGTTTAATGAGAAAGATTGAGAACTTAGGAGAATCCTGTATCTCCTCTCTGGCGGATATCTCTTTAAGATATCTCAAGAAACCAGGTGCTACCCCCCTGGGGTACATGGATTGGCCCAAACAACTCTAAACAACATTTGTATAACCCCTGTTGTTCTGGTCTGGTATTTAAGGTGAGGGGACAGAGCAATCTTTGGGAATCTTTTACCAGGATCATCCCCCACACAGTAATGCATGTCAGTATTTTCCTGTTGGAAAATCCTGACACATTACTGTGTGTCTTTGTCAGGAGAACATTGCTTACTTTTAGAGTCATCTTTGAGTAAATGATGTCATGTATTTTCTGAATTGGCTTTTAATCATTTACTTCTGTAATTGGCATGATACATTTTTACCTGACAAATAAATGTTACATCTTGATTTATTCTGAAGTATTCTGAAATCATTATTTTAATATATTAAGGAGGCTGGTGCTACCGCAAATCTTAGTTAAGGTAGGTCAAACTAAAGGCACATGTATGAACGGAGCAGTAGGCACGTCATCTGGAGATCTTTTGATTTCTGTCTATCACTGGTTTAGCAAGTTGTATGGAAATGGCTAAATTAAACTACACTCTCTAGTCCGAGTAAGCAGTAGGCGACCGACTTTAGAGGTATTAGCACACCCTACATCCTCTGACTAAAATCAGAATTAACAAGTTTGTGTCCGTGAGAAACACGAATTGGCCGACGTGATCTCTGTGCGGCATTGGGTCCATAATGAATAATTAACTGAAAGTATGGGATATTCAGAATATTCAAAGATCTAAATTAATTCATAATTAATATTTATGATTATTTTCTAATCAGAAATACAATCTAAATTTGATTATCATTTGAAATTGGAGTCAGATTACGCATAGAGCTCAAGTAATACTAAAACTAAGTTCCAATAAATTAAGTGAACTTCACTGGATCGCTGAAAAGACATACACGCTTTAAACCTTCGCCAGGCCGTTGGATTCCGTCGTTGGGCCAATGGATGGTCCTTACAAATTAATAATGTTGTGTGTCTTAATGTTCTTCTGTTTGTTTCCCTTTGTTTTACAAATATGACCTAATATATGTTGTTACTTAAAATAAATGTTTAAATAGCATTTATTTTTGTATTGTTATATTGTTATGCTATAAGTGGTGTTAAAAATTATTCTGCACATTAATGTGCCAATGTGTTATGATGTGGGATGTGGTTGGCTTCTGTGTGCCAGAAAGTCCAGGGCCACTTTTTGGTCCCAGGCCGCCCCTGGACGCAGAGCTCAGAGAGGCATCTTGGAATATGAGTCTCATTTGGCTCTGTGCCCGCAACTCCCCTTCCAGCCTGAGAGAAGGTGGGGATATTTTATTCATGCTGTCGGGAAGTTTTCTTTCTCTCTTGCTATGCCCCTGCATTTGGCTTCTCAAATGGATGAACAAGATGAGGCTTTGAGAAGAAACACTCCAATTCGAACATTCTAATTTGACTTTTTGAGGTGGTCTGCTCCTCGTCTACTGCTGCGTATGCATGAGGCAGCGAGGCGTCTGTTCTGCTATTTTCAAAAAAAGAGCCCTTGATATTCCTCTCCCTTTCTGTCTCTCTCATCCCAGCTTTCATTTTCATTTTCTATCTCTTTCTCACTTTCCTTCCTGCTACATGTCATAGCCTGAGTTTTGGAATAGGGGTTTTCCAATCTTTCCAAAATAATTACACCACTTGGTCTCCATCTCTTCACTTTCTCTCCTTCCATCTGCTGTGTCTTTCTCAGTGGGGCTGAATATTGCTTTAGCAATCATGCAACCGGAGAGACCGGAGTCTTACATTGTTCTTTGATGGCTCTGCCACAGCTGGAATGAGTGTAAGAAAAAAAGAGGAAGCGAAAGAGACGCCGTCTCGGTTTACAATTGCATACTACCATGCTACTCATACTACTGCTGCAGAATGTATGCAGTACATACTCTCTAAACAGTATGTGAATTTTCTGCATGTATGATACAACAGAGCACACTGTGTGTAATTTCGTATCACACAATGCAATGCACCGGAACTGACCGTCCATTGCCAGTGTGATGGATAAACTAGAATATCAGAAATGATTTTGAACTCTTATCTTTCTTGGCTCAATACTTGAACAGACTGCCAAATGTTAATTACATTTCACACACAATTGGATTGAAAAAGCCAAATAATAATAAATAAAAAAAAACACAGACATCACCTGTTGAATTAAACATGCAATGTTGAGATCATGTGACTACTGAAGTCAATATAACATAACAGAGCAGACTAGCAAGCAAGCTCTTTTATTATTTATGCTATATGTCAGAGTAGTATGCTAGTATTTTACTTTAAATGGGCTTTTCTGTGCAATCTGTGTTGTATAAAGTGTTAATAAACCTGACTTGACTAGTATGCCTTAAATAATAATTTGGATGAAATAGCAAGAGTATGCTAGTGTGCTTTATATATAAAATAGTTGAAATAGCAAGAGCAGTGCTAGTATAGTACGTCTTATATTAGGAAATGACAGACATACCAAGAGTAGTATGCTAGTATGTCTTATATAAAAATATGGCTCAAAAAGTAGCATGCAAACCCAGACTGATAGAGAAACACAGGTTGCACTTGAAATCGCATACTTCCCTACTATATAGTAGGTGAAAAACAGTATGTGACAAAAGTAATATGTCCAAATTCACAGTACTCATAAAAGAATAGGCAACAAGTACTCGAATTACCTAATACTTCCAGCAAGATACTGAAGTGTGAACACGATGGACACTTTACTATCCCATGAGGCCACGGGAGAGGATTTGTAAATGACATTGGAGTGACGCAGCTGATGCTGGTAGATCAGATGATAATGACAACATGGCGAACGTAGTAGCCTACGTCCGGATTACATTCATACTACACCCACTCAAACTATAGAACGCACTTTTTTTAGTAGTTGCAAATGAATTACTTATTCAAAATAAGAACCTACTCAAGAGAGTATTCGATTTTGGATGCAGCCAGAGAAATAGATGAAGATGTGTGCCGGGAGATGACTATCTACCCCTCCCTACTCTTCCTGCAACCAAATGGGGGTCATAGCCCGGGCAGGTGGTACTAATTATGGACTGTTTCAACAGAATCCAATCCAATCAGTCCAAATGCAATCAGTGCTCTGTGCTGAGTGATCCTTGTTCTCTCTCTTTTACTCAAAGCACTCATACACTCTCTTGCCTGCGATACTCCACGCTCTGTAGGTAAACGCAGGTGATTTCAAATCATTTTGAAAAAAATAAAATAAATAAAAATTCTCAAAAGACTCTAAGGGATTAAATAATGCACAGAGTGGTTGTGAATTTGACTGGAATTTTAGTTTTTCACTTTTGCATGATTTCAAAAGGCTCCAGTGATAAACTTTTATGGCGTGTGTTATGAGTGTTTGTGGGTGTTTTTCTATGTTGTTTCTGCAACACAGTGGTTAACCATTAGAGAGCCAATCATTGATAAAGATATACATTTAAAATAAAATATACTGCATATCTTATTTCACACATACTCTACCAGTCAAAATTATCAGTATGGAAGGATGCATTAAATTGGTCAATAGAGACAATAGAGAAATAGAGAATAGAGGAAATAAATAAATAAATAAATAATATATATAATATATTATATATACACACAAAATACAAAATACACACACACACACACACAAAAAAAGAAATCCAGCTTTCTAAGATTCATAAAAGAATCCTGAAAAAAAAAAAAAATACAGCACAGATTCCACAAAAATACTAGCAGATACTAACTGTCATCATCAATTTAATTTGTTACTTGGGCATCAAATTGGCTTATTAGAATGATTTCTGAAGGATCATGTGACACTGAAGACTGCAATGATGCTGAAAATTCAGCATCAGCAAAGGAAAAAGTTGCTATATGAAAACACAAAAACAGTTATTTTTAATTGTTATCATGTTTCACAATATTACTGTTTTCATTGTATTTTTATTGTATTGATTGAATGCAGCCTTAATGTAATCATGAGTATTTTACTTCGAGCAGAATTAAAGAAAGCCAAATTGCAAAAAAGGGGTGTCAAGAGTTCACAATTTCACCACTATTATAATTAAGTGCCAGCTCTGACTTTGATGTGCCTTCCCAACAAGCTATGAGGCTTATATCTGGGAATGTTTGTCAGAGCAGACCTCTGGCAATTATTCTCACTTACCCCTTGCAAAGTTCCTGAAAATACATGACTTTGACATTTGACCTTCCCAGTAATCGAGAAAGCTGAAACTTCTGCAGTTTCATCTTAGAGCAGCCCTCTGACAAAGTTTTTTTTGGCCATGTCAAAATCATTTTGAATATCTAAGCTCTGTACTGAGTTTTTAGTGTGAATAACAATACAAATAGCTGACCACTAGGCCCACAGTAGCAAATCTGCAACATTCAAGTATGTCTCTTTACACAAGTTTATATATTTTTTTGGAATGTTGCCATTTTTCTAACTAAACATGTTTTGAGCTACAGGTCAAATACATTTTCTGAAAAATGTTTTTGTGCCTGTGGAATTCTAAGAGTTTGAAATTGTAAATAGTGCCAAACTATATTTCTGCTATTAAATATTTAAGGGTTTAAAAAGGGCACATTTTCAGATCCTCTGAGAAACTGTTGGCATGAGATACAAGTCTAATAAAGGTCAGTACAACTATGGTTATAACCGTTTCAGAAAATCTCCTTTAAATGTACCTCTACAGCAACACAATTCGATTAGATTTAAAGTTCAATAATCCAGGTTTATAAGTTTCAAAGAGGACATTTCTTCTCATTAATATCCCTCAAACCTCACAACATGAACATGCGCAATCAAGACTCACTCTGAAATGCGCTCCGAATATTTATTTGTATTATATCACATCTTATTATTAGTCTGTTGCACATATCATGCCAATGTTCACAAGATTTTTTACTTGTCTGTGTGTGAGAACTCCAAGCTCGCTTTTTGTAATAATGCAATGCCCCTTTCCTAATGTGGAATAATAGAATTATGCATGGTATTCGCATAACAAATCCCTACTCCACCAATTAGTTTAGCCGTGCCATGTTTTTGGCTCAGTCTTTCTTGTGCATTATTATCATTACAATTTCCTCTCCTCAGAAAAGCACTCCAGTGGCCCACGGCTAGCATTCTCTGCAGCTTCTCTGTTGGACTAGAAGAGTCCACGCAATAATATAAACCCACTCTGCATATCAATAAGGTCAGAGTGCATACATTACATCAATGATGAAAACACTTCTTCAGTGTGTGTGTGTGTGTGTATTGAAATACGGAGTGTGACGACCGGAATACACAGAGGCAGCTCTGGCTAGCCACTTTATCTGTTTACCTCACATAAATGTCAGCATTTAAAAAATCAAATCCCCTACTGGGATATATGCTAAAGCATTAATATGACAGCAGAGGAGATTTCATTATGTCAGATGATGATAAATTAGGGCGGTGGACAAAATATTTGCAGCATCATAAAAGGTGCATAATCCTGTAGTCCGATGTTTTATATAGTTGGACGTGTGTAAAACGCTGCTGAGGTGTATGACCGCAGTCAAGACGAAACCTTACATCGAAATTGGACTATAACAATTCATTCGTGCCACAGCGATGGAGCTGTGACAACAGCATACTGTAACCTATTAATGAGTCATGCGGTCTTGCAGTATTTTTTAACATTCATCATCACAATACCCGTCATATGGGGTGTCATCTTTGTGTTTCATGCGCACACACACAGTCGAGACTAACACTTCCATAATTCTTTGCAAATGCCTTGTGAAAATGAACCACAAAGTGTGAGATGCGCCATCCACACATGCCGTCAGAGCGGAATGAGTAATTACTAGAGTGGGGAAAAGTACTGTATGAACACCCACCTGCTTTTCAACTGCTTTTCCACAGACAGAGAGAGAGAGAGAGAGAGAGAGAGAGAGAGAGAGAGAGAGAGAGAGAGAGAGAGAGAGAGAGAAAGAAAGAAGGGAAAAAAGCCAACAAGCTAGAGAGAATACGGTTCAGTGTTTGGAGTCAGCGACTGGAGCCGCTCAAATGAACGTGGGACAGGACATCTGTCAAGTCCTGATAAGCATGGCATTGCGTTTTTGGCAGTCAAAACACGATTGTTTCTTCAGCATTTGATACAACCCAAAACGACAACCCAGACCCTGGCTTGCACAGAAAACATTGAGATTTTCTGCACTGGTACCCCTGTATTCAATATGTGTGTTTAGGAGTGTAATGAAGCTTGAGAAAGACAAAGCCCAGTGGTTTTAATACAGACACATTGTCTGAGAGAACAGACAGAACAACTGTCCATTCAGCCCACACACTTTCTGCTTTCCTAAACACAAGCACACACACATTTTTACATCTTTACGTATACACTTCCCATAGGCGTCATGGTTTGTATACTGTACAAAATGTATATTCTATCCCCCTACACTAACCCTTCCTCTAAACATATACATCACAGAAAATCTGCATCGTTACATTTTCAAAAAACATAACTTGGAGCTGGTTTCATCATGGGGCCCGCCAAATGGCCCCACAATGTCAACATTTTCACATTTCCCTATTTTTGTGGGAACATTTGGTCCTCTCAATGTAGGTTAAAACGCGCACACACACACACACACACACACACACACACACACACACACACACACACACACACACACACACACACACACACACACACACACACACACACACACACACACACACACACACACACACACACACACACACACACACACAGAGGTTACTTTGGAAATGTAATAGGTTACATATTACAAGTTACCCTATTTCAAATTGTAATAAGTAATGTAACTATTTCAATTAGTTTATTCAAATATTGTAACTGATTACATTTGATTACTTTTCTAATTTCCAGCACTGGTGTGCATTTTTATCACTCGCTATGGTGGCAACTCTTAGACAGATTGTAGCCTTAAGAAGAACCAAAACCATCAGAATAGCATCACTTTACTACGGACTTTAACTGACAAGTGGCATTGTGCACATCAAAAACATGCAAAGCAACAAATTAATATTATTCAACATATCCTAGCTTTTCACAGAAAATATTCAGATGTACATTTTCATAAGTAACTGGTAACTAATTTAATTACACAATTTTCGATGTGAATTACACAACACAATGGCTAAATTATTCTGCTGCGGTCAGGTGGTACAGCGATCACATGGTACAATAGCTCTCAGAAAATTCCTAGTTTACAAGTTGTAATTACGAGCTCTACGAGGACGTGTTAATTTTACAGGTTAAAACATTACATTTTTGTGGAAACCACAACCATTCAAAAGTTTGAGGTAAGTAAAATAAAAAATAAATAAATACTTTTATTCAGCAAGGACACAGTAAATTGATCAAAATAATGTCACAAAAAAATATAATAATAAAATATAAAAATATTGCTGATCTAAAAATCCTGATATATATAAAAAAGTGCAGATGGCAGATTACTGGATCACTGGAGAAGACTGAAGATTAGTTGAGAGGATTGCACAGTTAAGTAGTCGTAGTAGTGGTAGGTAGTCAGGTATGTATGGATTTTTCAATTAATAAAATAGTAAAAAGTATATTAAACTAACCATGTTTCTAACATCTAACCTTATTTCTTTTTTTAGGCCTAACATGCTAACACTTTGAAACACAATGTACTAAAACGTTCTGTCCTGTGTTTTTGAATGTTGTATGTTGTGTTGCCATATTTGACTTTGGTTGTGTGAGTGTATAAATAACAAATAGGGGAAATGAAACTAGACAGAAGACTAGGTTTGAAACCTTGTGATTATGAAGGAATCATTACCTAGCAACAGAAGGGTTTGTCTAAAAAGAACCAATCAAATTGTGGGAAATTATGTAAAGTTTCATGTCATTTTGCCATACCCCTTATTCTATAAAAACTGTTGTATTTGTGTTTACTGGTGGGATTCTCAATGGAATTTGTCTGAGATCCTCCAGCCTTGCTTCTTATTGGGAGAGATTCCCTGAGAACTGCTCGGGAACTCTCCTGGCCGTGATTAAAGCATTTAAAGGACATTTGCTGAAGTCTGTCTGTCTGTTATTATTGCTGCAGCAAGTTAGTTAGTGGAACAAGTTATTTAGCACTAGAGACCTTACTACAAAGTGATAGTCTGGATCGCGTTAAGAACACTAGAGACCTTATTCCCAAGTAATAGTGTTCGATAGGGGGCGAGACATAGTTCGACTCTTTGTGAGACTCTTGGGTGGCCCTTGTTTTATCAATGTTTTAAACATTGATAAAAGAACCATTATTAATAATTGACCACCAATAATAATTGATAATGATTGAGCACAATATCAACACGCAGTATTAGAAGGATTTCTGAAAGCTCATGTGACACTGAAGACTGGAGTAATGTTGCTGAAAATTCTGTTTTACCACCACAGGAGTAAATTCCCAATATTACTGTTTTTACTGTTTGCAAAACAATGTAAACACGATGTAAATACAGTAAGAGCTTCATTGTGCAGTGTAACAGCATCATTGGTTTCATAACGAGTTTTGGCAAGTGTCCAGATAAACATCATTAATAAATGTTTATATACCTGAGAATTGTGATTAGCAGGTTTATGTTAGCATGCATGGGTCTGAAGGGATCCAAATTTAAGAATCTATTTCAGATATGTTTCCTTACATAACATCACGGTGAAGAATACTGATTTTAGCATTTGAGGTTTTAATTTAGATAGTATATAAACTGAGAAAGTGATTATTGAGTCTCTAGCAAGAGTCTCCTATTCCTACCAGACCTGTTTTCTCTATTGTGTTTTAAATGAGTCTTTAATGGCTCTAGCCAGTAGCTCCAAGACGCACCCTTTGTCTTCAATGGCTCTGGGATGGCCCGTGGAACCAGAGTTTCCTGGCCAGTATCAGCATTTGAATAGGTATGCTGATTAAATTGATACTGGTAAACACGCTGGGGTCTGGGGCAGGTTACCTTAACCTGTATACCTCATTTACATGCTTTGTTTGTATTTGTCTCCACCTTCAAAAAGTCCCTCCTCCTAAAATGCCTATAAGATAACATGTAAAGTTATGTTAGATCAGATCATGTTGGAAGTTTCTACAGCCGCGTACGGAGGAGTTCTCAATAAAGAATAACTTCCGTTGAACGCGATCCCGACTGTCTCCTGGTCTCTGCTTTGAAGAAAGAAAAACTTTACAACAGATGGTGCCGTGACCCGGATGGAGAAAAAGGAAACTCAAAGAACTGCATCTTGAAACTTCAAGCTCAAAGATCTCAACGAAGCTGACTGAGTTCCAGACTGAATCTTCTGAATCCAGATTGAAAACTTCAAGCTCCAAAAAGATCTCAAAGACTGATTTTTTTCCAGACGGAATCTTTCTCTACAAATGAAAGACTCGGTGAGTTTCACTCCATTAAAAGAACCAATGCAGACCAGTACAAATGTTTTCCTCTGCGCCGTTCAGAGAAGAAGTTAACAAACAGCTGTAGAGTTTGGTTAACTAAAGATAAGCCTCTAAAAAAGTTTTTCTTTTAGAGATGAAATTTACCCCCTGTTGTTGGCAGGGAAGATTAACAGTTACATGTTAATATTGTGTGTATGCTCTTGCTAGAGAAGTTAGCATCAAGTGCTAATAGTTGGTATCCTTTGCTTTAGGCAGAGAAGAATTAGCTTTACGTGCTAGTTATTTCTGTTGATCCTCTGTTCTTGTCAGCAGGGAAGTTAAGTGTGGTAATTTGGAAAGTTAACAATAGTTAAGCTGTGTTAACAAGATTGTACCCTCTGTTTGTAAGACAGTAGAGAGAAGTTTTAGTGTTTTGTGATTGTTAAGCAACAAAGGAAGTCACAAAATGGTTAGAAGGAATGCTAGGCTGATACCCACGACAGAGAAAGGTGGATTAGCTAGCCCGTTATGGACAGACAATGAGTTTAAGTCCTTGTTAGGAGAATGCATAGACTCAATCGTGACTGAGGAAGTCAGAGTAAATTTAACAAAGAAATTTGGCATTGATGCAGTCAAAGTTTGGTCAATTGAAGATTGTAAGAAGGTACTAGGAGCAAGTATTCGCAAGAACGATATGAAAGCTATTATCTGTTGTCACCGAGAATTTAGCTTATCCATTGCACAAGAACAAGCTTGTTGTATTGATACTTTAACCGATCAGAACAAAAAATTGCAGACTCACATGTCCTGTCTCAAGACAAAGGTGGGCCATAACAAAGCCTCAACCAAATGTGATTTAGAAGACCAACAGTCAGATGAAAGCTATCCTGATTTACAGTCTTTTGATAGAATAGAGGACAATGTCAATGCAGATGTAAATGCAGTTGAAGTGTGCGTAGCTAGACAAAAGCCTCAGGGAAAAGGTGTTGATACAGTTCCATTTGCAACCCCCATATTGCAGCCACAAGCAATCAAAACATCTTTAGGTCCTAAAGAGATTGAGAGAATTGCTGAAAGTTTGCCATCAGTGCAAAGAAATTTTTCTGAGTTTAGAAGAGCATTGATCAGCAAAATGCGGCTCTATGATATGACTCTAGCTGAAGTCACCCAGCTAATATCACAGATCTTGACTGAGTCAGAATTCAATGATTTTGAAAGTGCTGTAAATAATTCTGAACTGCAACAGGCCAGTAAAGATGAATTGAGACAGGAAGTTGTTAAAGTGTTAAAAAACATTGTTGGACCGAAAGTGGACTGGTCAAAGCTCACTAATTGTGTACAGAAGAAGGATGAAACTGTTTGTGAGTACACAGAAAGATTTTGCCAGACCGCTGCCGCTTACAGCGGAATTGCCGACACTCCAGAGAAAGTGTTAGGTCATAATGGTCCTCTAGTTCGTGCATGGTCCGATGGTCTTTTGTCAGAACATAGAAATGCATTGCCTTTCTTAGATCTTACATGGTCAAATAGAACCCTGCAAGACAACTTGGACAGTTTAGCTATGTGGGAAAGAGACTTTGATGTCAAGGCAAGAGTAAAAATTGCAGCAGCATCCTTTAAGGTTAACTCAGAGAAGCCAAAGAAACGCAAACGTCCTAGAGAAGCCAGTTGTTCTTACTGTGGCAAGCACGGACATTTTGGAAAAGAATGTTGAAAAAATAAAAATAACTTAAGACAAGTTAACAATGTTATGCAGCTCTTACTACATTTGTTTGCTACTTTAAAGCAGCCCCTCCCCTCCTCGTTAAACTTGTGGGGCAACTTGATACGGTGTTAACCATTTAGGCTGTGAGTGCTTAATTTCCCCAGTAACTCACAACAAAGATGAAAGACTTATTTTTTTTTGTTTAATAGAACAAAAGGAAAGTGACTGTCACAGCCTTTGTTTGGGGGACATTCAGAAAACTCACAGCCATAAATGTTACACTGCAGAACACTACAATCAGACCTCCATGCTCTATATGATGTCTATTAAGACTGATGTTTCACTGGAGAATGAAAATGTGCCAATTTTCTCACACACTGTACAGTGTGTGCACAACACAGGGACAGAATAGGACACGGTTCAGTGAGGGCCCTGGAAAGAACTGACGCAACAGGCGTCGGGGGCCAATCCAGGGTGAAGACACTACCTCATAGGCCTTTCCTCATTTAGTCCATCCTTACCTCACTGGTCCATAGGTGTCAAATCAATTAAGAAATAGGGAAAGAATGAAACGACAACAGTACACTCTGAAAACGATAGAACCATTGTGTTTAAACTGCTACAACCGTAGTGTTTTGAAGAAATACTGCTCTCTGTTTTTCTGTTTTCTGTCTTACAGTGTGCAGATAAAACTTGATGGCTTTTTCAAGATCCATATGCAGCGACCGTCTCATCTGCGCATGAAGCCCCAACCTCAAGAAGACAACCAGACCCACTGCTGAACGAACTATCACAAAAGAAAATGAAAAAATACACAACGCAGAAAATTCACGGACCCTAAATTGCATGTTTGTTTCTGTGTCAGCATGCAATTACAGATGAACAACACAGAGCAAGTTATATGTGCCTGTAACTTACACCAGTTACAAGAATGAACTTTATGTGTCTAAATTTGTATTTTTGTGAGAGTTTGTAAGAACTCTCAAAGAGGGGACTGAAGGGATCCAAATTTAAGAATCTATTTCAGATATGTTTCCTTACATAACATCACGGTGAAGAATACTGATTTTAGCATTTGAGGTTTTAATTTAGATAGTATATAAACTGAGAAAGTGATTATTGAGTCTCTAGCAAGAGTCTCCTATTCCTACCAGACCTGTTTTCTCTATTGTGTTTTAAATGAGTCTTTAATGGCTCTAGCCAGTAGCTCCAAGACGCACCCTTTGTCTTCAATGGCTCTGGGATGGCCCGTGGAACCAGAGTTTCCTGGCCAGTATCAGCATTTGAATAGGTATGCTGATTAAATTGATACTGGTAAACACGCTGGGGTCTGGGGCAGGTTACCTTAACCTGTATACCTCATTTACATGCTTTGTTTGTATTTGTCTCCACCTTCAAAAAGTCCCTCCTCCTAAAATGCCTATAAGATAACATGTAAAGTTATGTTAGATCAGATCATGTTGGAAGTTTCTACAGCCGCGTACGGAGGAGTTCTCAATAAAGAATAACTTCCGTTGAACGCGATCCCGACTGTCTCCTGGTCTCTGCTTTGAAGAAAGAAAAACTTTACAACAGGTCAATGCCAATTTGCATAATATCCTCCTGCACTGTATGCCAGATCATGATTAGTGCATCCCACATTATAATGCAAATCCTTGGTAGATTCTCAAAGTTTGGAAACTCATTACAAATAAAATAGAAATTTGGACAACTTCGGGTAACTTATGCACTTTGCAACTGGGAAAGTTTTCTTGATTAACTGACAGCAGAGGAAAAGTCCTTTATCTGACCCTTCCTCACATCAATGCATGTCTCCCAATCTGACAACTGTGTACCACGTGTGTCTAATGAAGTTCTCTCCAAGTCATCCTCATTATTTCTCTTTGCCATGCCAATTCCTCTGAAGTTTAATCGAGAGGAATTGTCACTTAACTTAAAGGTCCCATGACATGCTATTTTTTGTAGGCTTTAATATAGGCCTTAGTGGTCCCTAGTACTGTATCTGAAATCTCTTTTCAAAAATTCAGTCTCAGTGCAGAATTATAGCCACTATAAGCCAGTCCCAGAATGAGCTTCCTTCTGACAGGCCGTTTCGGTGTCTGTAGCTTTAAATACTAATGAGGAGGAGAAAGGCGCAAGGTGGAGGGTGGGTGTGGCCTTGACCATCTGCGGCAACGGTAGACCATGCATGTTTACATTGGATATATTGCAATGGCACGGAGACACGCAGTCGTTCAAGCATTTCAGTTTGACCCAGAATCTGATCCAGATGGAGAAGCAACGGATGAAGAAGTTGCAACTCAGCGGCTCCAGCAGGACGTTTCCGAATGGTTAGTTTAAAATATTATGTCTGGATACGGTACTTTATTCGGATGGTTTACAGTTATTATCATGTAGCTAACGCTAACCTACTGTTGGCTTTTCATGAGAGATCTGTAACATCTGTAATTTATCTTATTACAATTACATCATCAAGCTCTGCGATCTTGCAATGCGGATATCGCGCGCGCCGTATAACCAACAGGAAAACGGTTATCCAAATAACAAAGAAGTGTACAACACTCGCGTTACAGTGTGTGTATTCACACACATAAACTGCATAGCTGCATAGCTAATGTGACAGCCACATTCTACGTGTAACAGTCTAGGCAAACATAAACAGTAAAGCAACACACTTATATATCATTAGTTGACTTACTGTTCCGAGGTGTGTAGCTGAGCCAAAGAGAGTGATCCAGACTTTAGTTTCAGACGTTCAGCAAGCCCAGCTCTGTATTGACCCTTCGGTGTTCATTTGTACATCCAATTATTGAGCAATTGTTATGCTTCGCTCGCTCAAAAGCCATGATATCTCTCGTGGACAAACTAAAATCGCGCGCGCGCGTTCCTACTTCCTTCCTAGCTCATTTTCTCATGGGCGGAAAATATTCTCTGGGCGGGCAAAGCAGAGACAGGGGAGGTAACATTCCTCCTTATAACGTCACAAGGAGGAGATTCAAGATCAGCGCGATTGAGCTTCCATTTTCTCAAAGGCAGAGAAAGATAGCAAAAGCTCGATTTACACCGATTGAAATTTCTAGAAACTTGGGGACCATATACAGGCTAGGGGAACTCATATTAATGTTAAAAAACCTCAGAAAGTGAAAATTTCATGTCATGGGACCTTTAAAAAATCTCACATTCTTTCTGACTTTCTCTTACTCTCTCTGTTGCAGTAATTCACTTCAAATTCACACTGTCATCTAACTTCCTGCCAAACTCTCCCCACACTGAAAGACATAACACTCTTCTATACAACAAAAGATTTCAACCAGAAACCGAACATGGTTCTTCTATGGCATTGCTGTGAAAACCCTTTTAGTTTTAATAGTATACTGTATATCTCATGTAAAACACTAATATGTGAGATGGTCAGCAACGACAGAACAGAATGCAAAATAAATTAATAAATAAATAGCTATTAATCAGCTCATATCATACAATGAAAGTAAAGTATTTGTCAATCTTCTTTTGTGTTCAACAGAAGAAAGTCAAACAGGTTTGTAACAACATGATAGTGAGAAACAAGGACAATTTAAATTTTTGGGTGAACTATCCTTTTAACTTGGCTGTGTAAAACAACTTTTATACTGCAGTTAATTCAGATCCGGTTAATATTCAGAACAACGGCGCTCTTGCTCATGTGAAATTGCTTAAATAACAACTTTGGCCAGTCATTTGTTTTTGCATGTTATGTTTGCATGTCAACCAGACAGGCCTGATTAGTATTCAAACCAATCAGGAATGCACAATGAATGTGTTAACACCAAGCATCCTAATTCATTCCGACACATCTGTGTAAGAGCAGCCCGGTCCTCTGAGAGTTCCCAGTATGAGGCTGTTCTGCACTCATACTGACGAGCACTTTGTTTGCCCTGATAAATAAACTGACCAATTATTCCCTTATTCGCTTTTTATATATATATATATATATATATATATATATATATATAAAGCAAGGAACACAGGTCTGATGAGGATCTCATCCCCCCCCCCCTCCCCTCCCCCCTCCCCCCTCCCCCCTCCCTTCCCCTCCCCTTCCATCTGCTATCTTCCATCTTTAATTTTTTTCCCATGACTCCTTTAATATGTAGCTGCTGATAGATCGGTACAGCTGAGAAAATGAGAGAGCAACTGCTATAAGCCTTGGCGTTTATTCCCAACATATGAAACAATGGAGGAGAAGTGAAGAGATAGAAATCTAATAAAATGTCTTCAATTAAAGTGGAATCAGGCCGTGTTGTCTGTGAGGTTTGGGGTGGATTAGACTAGAGCTGCGGCTCTCCTCTCTCTAACTCTGGAGCGGGTAATGGCATTATGTGAGCTGCATACTCATCTCCAGACGTTCCTCGCCCCATTCCTTTGCTTTCTGTAAGAATCATGTTTAGGATTAGGAAGCTAAAACACTGAAGGATCATTTTGTTGGAAATTAGGACAGATTCTGTTGATTAACCCCCTCTGGTCGCTTTGATTTCCCCTCTTTTCTGAAATGAGGTGTCACAGGCAACTTGCAAAGGAGAGTGAGTGTGTAATTACAGTCGTGCCCTTTGTTTTCCTGCACACTTCTTGAACCACAAAATGAGAAGCGCACAGCAAAGGTTTGTGTATGTTATGCACAAGTAGGCAGATATAGCATATTTTACAAATATGGTACCCAATGTTCCAGTCATTTTTTTTAAGCATTAAAGGAACACTCCACCGTTTTTTGAAATAGGGCTTATTCACCGTCTTTCCTACATTTAGATAGGTGGGCAAACGCATTTTTGTCTCAGTGCATGCATTGTTTAGTTTGGAAGCGCCACTGCTAGCTTAGCTTAGCATAATGAATGGAATCCTTTGTTGCCAGCTAGCATGTCATGAGTAAAAGTGATAAAAAAAAGAAACAAACAAACAAACAAAAAAACGAATTACTTCTTGTGGCCTGCATGTTCACAATGAGTACAAATAGCAATGCAGATTAACACTAGGCGATTTCCTAGGCAGATATTGACTTGGGACTATATTAGGGGGAAGCACAGGCGAAGCACTGCTAATTGGGCGCAGAGATATCACACTCACCACCAGTTTATGTTGACTCTCATCCTCACGTCCTCAGGCTGTTGAGTGATCGCAACCTCCTCCTCCTGTTGTTCTATTTCCAAAGCACGCAGCTCCTCTTCTGAAAACTCTGGTTCATAGAGGTATGGTTCTGGATCTTGACTGTCTGAGAAGTCCCCCTCTTCGTCTCTCACAAAATCCGCCATGTTCATCGCCATTCACTATGTCTACTGTAGGAAAAATAGCCGGCTACTATTCACGTCGGTATGTTGATGGAAGTTGGGGGATTTCATGTGTTGCGTGATATCTCTGTGCCCAAGTAGCAGTGCTTCACCTGTGCTTTCCCCCAATATAGTCCCATGTCAATATCTGCCTAGGAAATCGCCTAGTCTTAATCTGCATTGCTATTTGTACACGTTGTGAATACGCAGGCCACAAGAAGTAATCAGGTGTGTGTTTTTTTTAACCACTTTTACTCACAACATGCTAGCTGGCAACAAAGGATTCCATTCATTATGCTAAGCTAAGCTAGCGGTGGCGCTTCCAAACTAAAACAATGCATGCACTGAGACAAAAATGCGTTTGCCCACCTATCTAAATGTAGGAAAGACGGTGAATAAGCCCTATTTCAAAAAACGGAGTGTTCCTTTAAATGCACAATGTTTCTATGAAAACTATAAAACATGCTTGATGAACTATTATCTAATTGTTACGCTAGGTTCATTTCTAAAATTAACCTAGCATAAATCTTATTGTAATTTACTAAATGTTTACAATACAGTGGATGTATAACCTAACTCAGTACAGTAAATATGAACACACTTTTATAATTGGGCATGTGTGTTCAGAATTATCCAATCAAGCTCATGTGAAATACACACCTGTCTTCACCTACAGTGACTTCAACTCTAAATAAATGTTATCTGTTCTCATAAGATTTTCTGAAATTTTCTTGGTTTCATGCCATTACAAAGAAGCAAATGAACGAAACATCAACAGGGTTCAACCAGATCATTGTTGAAAGGTATCGCTAAAGTGAGGGAAACCAAATTTTTGTTTTTGCACATATCATGAAACAGTGTAAAGACATTCATAAACAATAAATTATGGGACAACATGACATTATCCAGAACAGGATGTCTCTCCAAAATTGATGAGAAGAAAACTGGTCAAGGCGGTTGTCAAAAGGACTACAGAAACATTAAGATGACAGCTCATTCTGGCAAGTACTGGTTGCTCCCTACATGCGACAAATGTCTCCTGTATTCTCTATCTGTATGGGCTGTGGGGCAGGGTGGCCTTTTCAAAAAAAAAAAGACAAAAAGAAAAAAAAAAAGTTCAGCTAAAGTTTGCAACAACATATATCCAGTCTCCCAAACCTATGTGGAAAATTTGTTATGGTTTGATGAGACCAAGATTGAACACTGTAAAAGGTATATCTGGTGCAAAAACAGCACATCAACAAAAGTGTTGCATGATATACTGGTACTAGAAAGGTATCGCGAATCGCGATACCCTGCTATTAAAAAAACGGTACATTTTTTTTTTTTGTACCGGTACTTTAAGAATGACAGCACTCTAAATAATAAGTTAAGTATTTCTTAATTTGAGTTGCTGTGTGACAGCCAGAGTCAGGATGTGTGTGCAAAGCTCTGCTTCCACTGTTTACGCTCACTAAACAACGGAAGCAGAACAGTAAATATATGTGCAACACTTGACAAAGGAAGCAACAAAGAAACATGCATGCATGAGAATAGTATAGACAATCACCCAATGCTTGACTGAATAAATTGAATCTATTTATTAAGAATCAGTCTATAGTTAATTTAAAGAGTGACTTTAAGACTTTATTGTTTCAGCTACAGTAGGTCTATTTAACAGTGGCATTCAAAAAAGAAATTAAGCACTGTTTAGTATTTTTCATATTGTTTGTAATTTGCTTTTTTGCTTATGTTTAATAACAAATATAAAATTAAATTAAATACCTATATTGTAATTATAAAATTACATTTAAAGAATATTAAAGGACTCATATCATGAAATAAGATTTTGGTCATCCCAACCTCTTCAGAACTGTGAAAGGTTAGTGAATGTTATGATTGATGATAATATGATTGTTGCAAACATCATGTTGTAAGGATGTTCACACTAGCATGTAATTATATATAATACTTTTTTTTTTTTTTAAATAAAGCGGAGGGAATGGTCAAAAAACAGGGCAGGGCAATTTTTTTATTAATTTATAAAACAATGAATTAGAGTTCTGTCATATTTTTCAATTACTTTTACGGTTTTAGTTTTTTCCCCGTGGTAGCGATTCAGTATAGGTATCGAGGTATTTTAGCCTGGTATCGTATCAAAGTCATAATTTTGGTATCGTGACTATCGAACACTACACCACAGTGTCTCATGGTGATGGCAGCACCATTCTTTGGGGATGCTTTTCTTCAGCTGAAACTGGGGCTTTAGTGAAGGTGGAGGGAATCATGAATAGTTCCATGTACCAGTCAATTTTGGCACCTTCTGGTGTGTCTGTTGGAAAGCTGAAAAAGTGGAAAACGTTTACCTTTTTAGCATGGCAATGATCTAAAACACATCTATATCAACAAAAGAATGTCTTCAGCAAAGAAAGATTAATGGTTTGGAATGACCTAGCCAGAGCCCAGAGCTGAATCCTATAGAAAATATGTGGTGGGACCTAAAGAGGGCTGTGGGTAGGAGATTCCCTTACAATGTAAAAGATGTGGAACATTTTTGCAAAAAAGAGTGGGAAAATATTCAAGATGTGCCAAGCTGATAGACTTCCATCCAAACGGACTGAGTGCTGCAATAAAACAAAGGGTGCTTCAACTAGCACCTTCGTCGTGCGTGTTTATTACAGCCACACCCTGACAGCCCGAAGGGCTTCAACCACCTATAATTCATTTTTTTGATTTATGGCTTGACAACTTCTAAATTACCCCAATTAATGGTATACTATTATACAAACAGATAAACAATGATTAAACATGTCTCAACAAAAATTCGTACCACAGTAGCAAACATTGGCTTCCTTATTTTTTATTTTGTCATTTATGACTCAGTCACTGTAACAAATAAATCACAAGCTCAAATCATTCATCAAAATGTCAGTTAAAAGGCAACTATGCTCATTTTGAAGTCCTTATGCTCTTTCTTTGAGTGAGTGATAAGATTCTTATAAAGCTCTTAGGATTTCATTTCTTACCATGCAAATGCATATAAATGGTGCAATCTAAAGGATGAACATCTTCCATATGCAGTAAGAAAGAGCATGTTTTACAAGAGTTTAATGCTTTAATCAGCTCTTAACATGAAACTAGACAGGATTAGAGCTCACCTGCAGTGAGAAAGAGTGCCAGCAGTGAAAGATACACCCACCAGGGACTAAACACCAGCAATTAAGGGTACATTACTGGTACATAATTAACCGTTGAAACATTAATGCTTGCTTGTCTTTGTATATTTAATCGCTAGACCCTCCCTCTTGCTTTAAAGACAGACTCAATCAGTCTCATTTCTTACTCTGAGGTAAGCCATGGTGTGCTCACAATCTGAAGATAAAGACCTAGCCTGAGATCTTCAGTGCATTTGTGGCGTCACAGGTTCTGTGGGCTTAATGGCTCTCGGCTCTGGGGCAGAGTAGTGTAAGTTAACAGAGACCTCCCTGACTTCTTCCTATTAATGCAGCTATAGCAGTCTGATACACCGTGCCAAAAGTCAACAACTGTCTCCTGCTTCACAACACAATTCAATTACAATAGCTTGCTCTAGGAAGAAAAGAAAAACCTTCATTAGATTAAAATGTAAAGTCTGCCAAAAAATACAAACGTGCTTCTGGTAACGCAACTGGTAGACAGCACAGTAACCGGGCTGCAACAACTAATTGATAAAATCGATAATAATTGATAATGAAAATCATTGACAACGAATGCCATTATCGATTAGTCGCGTCTGCCCACCGTGCACAGAAAACTTCAGCCGGTCGCGTCAAATTACAGCACTGAAAAACGCATTTCTATAGACAAAATGCATCTAAAAATAGTGGGGGGAACAGAGTGAGCTGTTGCGGGATAGGTGCGTGATCCAAGCTGTCCAAAACATGAGAATTCTTTATTTTAAGCTACAAGCTAATGCATAGCTAAGCGTAATGTTTTAACATGGCTTACCTGTTAGGCGCTTTGACAGATGCGTGTGCTGTTTAATGTGTGATATGTTTCCTCAGTGCAAAACTTAAATTTTTCGGTTATATCCTTATCTCTAAGTGTTACAAATTCACGCAAGTATTTGAATTTTGTGATCTGTTCCACCACTAAAACAGACCATTGATCATCATTCACTGGAATTCATAAATGGTTACCTTCGGCCTTGCTCATATTTCATGCACAGCTTTAAGTACGTGAATTAATGACGTGTATTGTCAAATCAGTCAAAATAAATGAGCCGTTTTATTGGTTGGCACCTAGCCAATGAAATGGGACTTCGATGATGTCACGAAACCCTCAGTAAACACAATGCTAATAATGCATACTACAGAAAAGCAGATGAGCACAGAATATGAACGCAACGTGTTTAATTGTACGTTTTCCTCCCATAGAAAACCAAGAAAACGCTTAATGAGGCTTAATGGACCAACAGTTATAAAATAAAAAAACAATAACAAAAAACACATAATTCGTTACATCATTAATAAAACACAGGCAGCAAGTTTATTTGCACTGAACCCACATTTGCTTTCTTACGTCATATTCTGTGCTCATCTGCTTTTCTGTAGTATGGATGACAATCACCTGGCGTTTCCTGTGGGAAATGGCACTTTTTTTATATTGAAAACAATAACCAGGACTATAATAGACTACATCGGAAAGTACTATGTTCATGTATGTTATAGAACAGTAAATTCAGAAGAAATGTGTGCCCCATCCCCATCAAAACAGTGAAAACCTTCCTCCTCCACAAAGTAAATGTGATTACATAAAGCCAGTGGTTTTAAATGCCTGTCTGTTTTCTCTGCTGAAGTAATCCTGTATTTCTCACAAATAACTGACAGCACCAGAATCTGTGCGCAGAGATCTCCTGCTAGGCTCTGAAATACTCTAAAAGCTTTCTCATCTCGTTAGACGTCTGTAATGCATTCATTTATGGCCTGTTCACTTTGCGTGCCTCTTTACAAGCTCACTCTTACGGAAAATTTAAAGCCTTTTCACTGCACTGATTATTCATAAACACATCTAGCCGACTGTAGATAAATGTTGTCTGTTTTATTTCCATGGAGGAAAGAACGTTCATTTGCATCTCATCAATCTCTCTCTATTTCCTCATGTATAAGGAGACATTGGCAGGGGTACGAATTCCCAAGAAATTCACAGATGGATTGGACCACAGACAAGGCAGACGTATTGAGGTTGAAAGTTGTAATCGTTTTATGGTCAAAATGCAGTCACAGTCACCTTGGAGGGATTGAAACGAAACTAGTTTAATATGCAGTTCAGTTTATGCTAACAACGTCAGTGGAACATCATTTTTTACATCAAATTTGATCAGTCAGATGGATAGAGCACATCCTGAGCCAGTTACTCTTAATCCATTTGGGAAATGGATTCAATCAAACAGTTGAGTTTATTCACAGTTTACAGCCTTGAATCCTGACTGACGGATTGTGGGCGATTGGAGCAAGTTTTTAAAAGGTATAGTCTATGTATTGCTATGTTATACTGAGGACTGGATATGACTGGAGAATTACAACAGCAAGTGAAAGCAAAGGAAGTGTGTTTATATCACAGCAGCTCTTGAGACCCTCAGTCAATCAACAGGTCTCCCTCCACACAACCTGAAGGGCTACAGACCTTGGGAAGGAAGCACAGATATGAACAAAGTGGTCTGGCAAGCAAACGGTAGTAAGATCAATATCTAGCAGTGGCTAGTGAACACATAAAAACTGCTATAGGTCTCCATTGAGATTTAGTACAATGACCTGGGTCCAAAATACAACTAAAGGTGAAAGGCTTTCTGAGGATCAGGGCACCAGACTGAAAAAAGGGAGCCATTGGCTTCTAAACAGAAACATATAGGAGCCTTGCAAAAACAAAACAAAAAGAACTGACGCCTTTCTGACCAGAATCTTTTGAACGGTAGTGTACACTACAACTATAATTGTTATATAAATGTATTAATAAAAACATATAGACCTGGTTTCATAGACAGGGCTTAGATTAAGTCAGGATTACGCCATAGTTCAATTAGGACAAGTAGCTTTAATAAACGTGCCTTAGAAAAAAAAAAAAAAAAAAGAGCAAACAGTGGCACTGACATATTTTAGGATATGTTAGTGCAAGTTGCTTTCAGTTAAAACAGATCAAACATGCATTATAGTCTGGTTCTAGGCTTAAGTCTAGTCTGTGAAACCAGGGGATAGAGTTATAAATATTTTTATTTTATTTGAACAAAACTTTGTTTTGAATATGCATCTTTAATTACACATAATAACCATACAAATGGCCAGTCAGTAAATAGATACAGTAACGTATATGCACATCAAAGTGGTTCCCAGTTTATTTTGAATCGCACAAAATTGAAAAATTATCTGTGGTTCACTTCATTTGTGAATACAGTAATAGATCTGAACAACTTACTGACTGACCGTCTCATTAAATAGAACCAGTTCATAGGATCAGTCATCATGGCTCGCACTGTGTTCGTTGAGTGCAGTGAGTGCTCATCGAAAAGGCAAATGGACACACAAACAGGTGTTCCTGACTAACTAAATGGTCAATTGTTTCAAAAGTTTATTTTTTGTTGCATTTGTGACCACTTCAGAAGTAGCCAGGAGCCCTGAAATTTTGGTGAATCATATTGGCAAACTGCTTCACAGCGACAACTTTGACAAAGTTACTGAACTCCATTCTTGTTGGAATGGACCCGTGAGTGTTCCTGATCATTAAGTTTGGTTAGTTTAGTTTGGTCATAGCTTCTGGTAGAATGGATGAGTGAAAAAGCAAGGTGCTAACTTTCCCACAGGCTTCCCTTAGGCCTCACTGCTCAAGCTGAAAACACAGCCTGACATTCAGCACACACACACACACACACACAGAGAGAGAAAGAGAGATTAAAGGAAGTTTGGAAACATGCCTGGGGCTTGCTTTATATAGGGAGATTTCACTGTTCTGGGGGAGAGGATGGGTTTGATCCCTCACTTATTTCTCCCTCTCATTTCTGAATGATTCTACAGAGAGACAACCACTTAACCTCCTCGCTTCTTCCATGAAGCCAGCCTGAAGTACACAATCCCTAACAGATGAAGGACAACTTAAAATATGGACTATATCTTCTGGCTTACTTTTCTTAGGAGGTTAGGATGGCTTTGCTGCACTAATACTTGTAAATACTCAATAAAAAGCTTGAATGGAAGGAGAGAAGGAGTTTAAAGAGAAAGCTCACCCACATTTTTTAATTATGTCATTATTTAGGCTGTTATGCATCAAAATGACTAAAAACACCTAAAAAATATAACACGAGGTCCAAACCACATCTGCACAATATTCAAAGTCTTGTTCAATCATACAATAGATTTGTGTGATGAACAGACTGAAATTTAGGTTATAATCCCCTTCCCCACCCACTCCTCCAAGTTAAAGTTGATAATAAGGCTGCCAAAATTAACACAGTAATTTAAAAAAGAAATATTTCAGTTTAACAAGTTAAAAAAATTTGCAATTAACTCAGCATCCGTTATTTCGTCATCCTTCGGCTAGTGTTGGATTATATAATCATGCTATTATTCATGCTAATGCTAGCACAGAAAGCCTCTTCAAACAGCGTGCAAGTACAGCAATGAGTTCTCTTTCACGCTTGAACGGACAAAAACACACAAAACTATGGCAAAATGCCCGTTTTGTCAAGCACCGTCGTAAGTCTTACATGATCGTAAAGAGTTGTGAGAAACTGGGATGCGTGTCAGATCCGCGGCAGGTCTTAAAGTGACAGCAGCATAATAAACCTGATGCTGTCTATCATTACGTCTAATCAAAGAACAAAAGAAAAACAGAAAATCACTCACTGCTCTTGACTCAAATCCTATCCTACCTATTAGACCTACCTTCAAATCTTAAAGCACTGTTTACAAGGTTACATGGGTCAAAAACAACACAAACAATAACTTTTTTTTGTGCATTTTGGCAGGGGATGTACAAATCGGAACCGGTCTGACAGGGCCAATAGAAAATATCCTTAGCGTTGAGCCCTGATATATTAAAGTGCCCCTGTTATGGTTTTTCGAATATTCCTTTTCATGTGCAATATAACTGTTTGTGAATGTAAACGTTCTACAAAGTTGTAAAGTTGAAAGTGCACGATAAATAAAGCTATTGACTCCCAAAAGAAAGAACCGCCTAAACGAGTCATTTGTATTTCGAATCCCACTGCATTACGGTTCTACGTCACTAGATAAGACATTTGCATAAGGACATTTGCATAAGGCCCACCTATGTTGTACTGTACATTGTCCGCCCGCAAACAAATTAACCCACTCTCAAACGTGTAATTTTGCTGAAGACTGCTCATTAAATCTCTGAGTTTAATATGGAATTAGCAAAATGCATGCTCTTGAAAGATGGTCAGTACCCAGTTTATTTGAACCAGCTTGCTCCTCAGAATCACAACCTGAAAGTATAAATAATTATTGATGTATAAATGTTCTACCGAGTTTTCAAAATATGTAGTTTTGTGTTTTATATTGTTTACATTTCCGGGCTAACCCACGTTATTACTGTCTTACTGAAATCAGCTGTGGGCCACTATTACCTAAAACTGTTTCTATTAATGACTGTCTGTCGTTCTTACTACTTTGAGTAAAGATAAAGGATGGAGCAAGATTTGTTTAGCAAACTTTAATGTTACATTAGTCCTTCACATTGGTGCTCGGCTAACGTATGCACCGATATTGATACAGTTAGCCTAATAAAGTTCCTGCATGTGCACCGCATAAATTAGGAACATCGGTTTGTTGATGAAAATACACTTGTTGCTTATGGTGAGGAATTACAGTTGCAACATCTCATAATGTACCTCAAACATGCATCACTGAGAAACGTCCTGCTCAAGTTGTCCTTGAGATGGAGGTTCAGGTTGAATAACTTCCAATGTTTCATCATCGGACTCATGCTCAGATTAATATGGTAAAATCTACGCCATCGTTACCAGGGTTGGGGAGTAACGGAATACATGTAACGGCGTTATGTAATCAGGATACAAAAATCCAGTAACTGTAATCCGTTACAGTTACGTCAAAAAACATAGTAATCAGATTATAGTTACATTTTGAAAAAAGGGGGAATACTTTCAGGATTACAATGGTTTCATTTAAAACTAAATAAACAAGTATTTTGGCATAATAACAATATTAAGCGAGGCTTGATTATACAGTAGTTCCTGGTTCTGTTGCCAGTAATGACTCACGTCACGTGTGCCACCACGCGCTGGTGCAAATAACAGCTTTCTACAATCTCCTCAGACGCAGATTGAGTCACTGCTGCTAGTAGAAACGATGCTGCCTGCGGGTAAAATTGCTTTTAATTCATGGAAATTCCGCTGCTATTTTGTAGAAATTAGGAGAGTAGCCTTTTTAGTACCCAAAAAGTCCTTTCTTAATCTTTTCTCACGTAACGGGATGTTCGCTGCCTAGGTAACGTGGGGGAACTCCCACTGCCAACGCCCCAAATTCAGTCAGGCAAATTAAGAAAGATCACGGCTTTAGTCAACATGTAGGCCTATTTTAAAATAAACTAATATGGAGATTGTGTAAAAATTTTAAATGTTGTGTTTTCATTTTTAAGTTAAAAATTAGTTAAAAATAAAACAAAATAATCTGTAATACCATACATTAGCCACTAGATGTCTGTATAGCCCTTTACATAAATATATATTCAGGCCTGTGTGTATATTTCGCAAATATTGTACACTGGACCAAATTCTTAATAAATATATATATATATAATTTTTTTTTTAAATAATATTTCTTCTTGCTTGACTTTATTTATATACGTGACCTTGAAGTAATCCAAAAGTAATCAGTTACATTACTTTCATATTATAGTACTTGGATTACGTTACTGAATACTTTTTTTATGAAGTAATTTGTAACTGTAACGGAATACATTTTTAAAGTAACCCTCCCAAGCCTGATCGTTACTGTCTTTACAGTGTGTACATCGCTGAGGACTGAGGAAAACTCCGGAGCTTCAGTTATGATAATGGGAGTTTAACTTCTGACAAGCGCTGTAAGCAGTAGACCAATCGTAACAAACTGGTTTTATGTAATAAGTTTATGTGAAGATTGTTTTAAGTTCACTTGAATAAAAAGTTGTTATATATTTTTTGGATCACAGTGGTATTGATCATATCTGGCGTACATTGGAGAAAGATCTCAGTAATGAGTATATTGATGATGACTGGGTAGATGCAGTTAAATCGATCAGAAGAATATTTACTTGCAATAGACTGGTCGAATCGCAATACAAAATATTACTGAGAATCTATATTACCTCACGCATTCTGAATAAGATGAATAGTAATCACTCTCTAGTCTCTATTATGTAATAAATGCGAAATTGGTACCTTCATGCATTGTTTTTGGTATTGTCCAGCCATTACAAAGTTCTGGGATGGGGTGGCATGGAAGATGGGTGATATTTTTAACATAACATTTGATAAGGACCCTGGGTTCTTCTTACTTATCAACAAGAGGCATCGCTTTATCTGCTAATCGGTTTCTACTCTTAATATGGAACATGTTAGGCTGAGAATTAGTTTTTCTTTATCCTGGTTTTTCTTTTTTGCTCTTTGTTTTAGGCTTTAAAGTGAATAGCAGTCTACTGAACCTCTGTATAGGTAATGTTTGGCTCAGGGTTGATTGATTTAATATTATTGTATTATTATTGTGTTTCTGTTTACGTTAAAATAATAATAATTAAAAAAAAACATTGATAAATTGGACATCACTGCTTGTCTCAAATACGACAAAGACTGCTGCATGTCAAGATTTTCAATGAATAACGATTTAAAGATGTAAGTTTCTAATCTTAGTTTGCTGACTCTCATGGCAAACCTGTATGACTTTCTTTGTTCTGTAGAACATACATTTTGAGGAATGTCTCAGTGGAATTTATTGATAACCAGAACTCTTCTGTTACTAACATTCTCCAAAATATCTTATTTTGTGTTCATAAGAACATGAGAGACATGCGTGTAAGTAAATAATGACAGAATTTTCATTTTTGGGGGATCCATCCCTTTAAATTACAGTTTGTTCCTCACACAAATCCATATACACAGTGGAGTAAGACTCCTTTAGTCTGCAGTCTTTAGCCCTATTCGCATGGGATTAGTATTACCTAGGGACTGCCGGTAATTTGTAATAATCGCAGAGGTCGTCTGTGATTTTTATCCCGTGCAAATCTGCCATGTCTGTAAAAATGTCTGTAAAAATTCCCCCGAAAATTACCTACCGTATTTCGACCAACACAGGTGTCCTCTGATAATACCAGTCCCATGCGAATCCCCATGTCTGTGATTTTGGGCTGTTTTTTTATCAGCCTATCGTTTCCTAAAGAACGTAATAACCATTATGGGCCGTTTAACAGTCCATTTTACGTCTGTATTAACAATAACATCTCTCAATATGCCCTACTCCAATCCGATTATAGTTGTTCTCGAATAAACACTATGAAGTGCTGCACAAGAGAAAACAAACTACAGTAAAGATGTGACCCGGAAGATCAACTCGGACCGTTGTCATGGAAACGTTAAACTAAGCATTTTGGGGCAACATGGAAGCTCTTTTGGAAAGTTTGGACGCTTTTTGTGGTGGTGTTGGGTCAAGAGGGTCGTATTACAGTGGATGGAGACGACTTAAAAGAGATGGGCAGCTACCAAGAAGAGCTAAATCTCAAAAGATGATCAAATGGATGACATGCGTCGCAGCATGCGGTAAGGAACGTTTTTTACTGTAACGTTATAACGTTAGTAGCTAACGTTAGCTAAAAGCAACCTAACCATAGTAACTTAAGTAAAGCCAGCAACGATTTGGTTATTTCAGTGTGATTGTTGTTGTTGTAATTGTGACATTTAGTGAGTAGAATGGTTAAAAATTATAGAAGTGAAATGTGTTTTCTGTGTTTCTTATTTCTCTCTGTTTTTTCTGTTATAGCAAATGCATGGTACATTGAGAGAACACCACAAAGGCGACAGTCCTGCTTCTGGGAAACACAGGTGCTACAAAAATTTACTGAAAAGGACTGGTACCTCAACTTCAGAATGCCTAGAGAGTCATTCAACAGACTGTGTGACCATTTGCGCCCCCATGTCACACCCCAAACCACCAACATGCGGGATCCTGTGCCTTTAGAGAAGAGAGTTGCAGTTACTATTTACAAGCTTGCCAGTAATGTGAAATTCCATGATATGGCTAATCTCTTTGGTATTGGGACCAGCACTGCCTGTAACATATTTTGGCAGGTGTGTGAAGCATTGAGCATTCTCAGAAGAGTTTTTGTCAAGAGGCCAAAAACAATTCCAGAAATACAAGCCATCATGACAGGTTTTGAGAAAAAGACAGGATTTCCAATGTGTGCGGGCGCTTTGGATGGCACACATATACCTGTAATTGCCCCAGCGAACTACCCCACAGACTATTATAATAGAAAAGGGTGGTACAGTGTTGTTTTACAAGGACTAGTTGACCACACATACAAGTTCCTTGACTTTGATGTTGGCTGGCCTGGAAAGTGCCACGATGGGTATGTTTTTGAGTGTTCCCGCCTGAGCCGTAAGTTAGAGAGTGGCACTTTTTTCCCTCCTATTACAAAGAACATCCAAGGTGTTGACATTCCTCCTTTGATTGTGGCCGACTCTGCATACAGCTTGACCAGACACATAATGAAGCCATTTCCTGAAGGCACAGTGAGAGGACCAAGTGTTGCCTTTAATGCCTGCTTGAGCCGTGCTCGCATTCATGTTGAACATGCCTTTGGTCGCCTTAAGGGCCGCTGGCGAAGCATTATGAAAAGACACGACTCGAATATAAATTATGTTAAACATGTTGTGGTCGCATGTATAACGTTGCACAACTTCTGTGAAATCCAGAAGGTAGCTTACCAGGAACACCCAGAAGACATGATGGAGCAGCCAGAGACAGTACCAGAGCAGCCTGACTTACCTGGCCTCTCCACAGCAGAGCACATCCGGGAAGCCCTGGTAGCCCACATCAACAACAACAAGACAATAAAATGAAGACCATGAAATGTTGGATATCAGTCAAACAATGCAGTCAATTTCTATTTTATCCAATAACATTTTATTGGAAAGTTATTGCCAAAAAAAGTTTTTTCTTTCCAAATAGAAAATGTAAACATTCTAACAAAAAGAACAGTTGTGCAAAAAAAGCTTTTACTCTTTAATGTAAAATAAAAAAAACATTTTCAGGTTTGGTGGGAAAATGTGTGCAGTTTGTATATGAAATGTATTACTGCATTGTAATAACTTATTATTACTTAAGTATATTTTACAAACATCAGAACACAACTTAAATTATTAAGTATATTTTACAAACATCAGGACATAACTTAAATTATTACTTAAGTATATTTTACAAACATCAGAACATAACTTAAATTATTACTTAAGTATATTTTACAAACATCAGGACATAACTTAAATTATTTCTTAAGTATATTTTAAAAACATCAGAACATAACTTAAAACATGAATAAAATATAACAATTACTTTTCCATAATGAGGCTAGTTAGATGAATCATTGTAGTGGAGCATATTAAATGATGATGTGTGATTAGATGAACCAGAAGCTGAGGATGAAAAATCCATCCCCTCAGCTGATGGGCCTGAAAATATGGTGAGTGGTGAGGAGCCATAAAAGGTGAGACGTGTGGCATGGGCCTCAAACATTGTAAAAGTTGAAACATCAATTCTCGGTTCTCTTTTGCTCTTCTTTCTTCTGCCTCCATCCTCTTCATTTCAAACTCCAGGCGTCTTCTCTCCAGCTCCATCCTGTTCTTCTCCACATTTTTTTCCCACTCGAACCTCTCGTTTTCATAATTATGAGAACGGTCCTCCTGAATGAGATGGTCCAGACCTTTGTCCAGAGCCTCTAGTATCTGACTTTTTCTTCCTTTCCTTGTGCGACGCCCTAAGTAATGTGTCAAACATATACATCAACAAAGAGGTCAATATAGCACAGATATTATGTTATTAGATATATTAGGTCAGGAGCATGATTGTTTTGAGATTATATGCAAGTGCCTACCTTGTGCCTTGAGTTCCGCAGCAACACTAGGTGATACAAAGAAAAGCACAATCATCCGAGGTAGTATCATTCAATATGATCAAGTATAGTAAAGTAGTAATAACAGCCCTCTCGTAGTAACCTGTTGTAACTTACATTCAGATATTTCATCTTCTGAACTTCCCCCGTTATCTGCCCTCATGTCTCCTGGGTTGTTCATGGGTCTACAGCCTATGAGAAATGTGAAAACATTCAGCCGAATCAACGTTAGCAATTAGCTAACGGCCAAGTCACCGCAGTAACTAAAATACGTATTTCTAATTTTACTGAAAAGTTTTGAACAGGTCTTACCTAAAATAGCATCAATCTCCTCAAAATATGGGCATTTAACTGGCCCCGAGCCTGTTTTTCTGTTATTTTTTAGGCAGTCGCGGTACTTTCTACGGAGGTAGTCGAGCCTCTCCTTACACTTTGTCCAGTCCCCAAAGTCTTGGGTTGACGGGCACCGCGTAACCAGCTCTTTAAATATATTTTCCCACACGGTGTGGTTGTGAACCATTTGCTCAAATTGCCTTTGGTAGCCGGGTTCACCCCACACCGATAATAAAGTCAAGGTTTCCTCGCGTGTCCAATGTCTATTTTTCTTCTTCGCCGCCATTGCAATTCTGTCGGTGAGCGGATGTTACGCAGCTGTGATGTCATATCCTGACTGAAGTCTGTAAAATCGAGGGAATTACGGACATTTATTTGCCCGTGTGAATGAGCCACCAAAAACACAGACGTCAGGGGGTAATTTCTTAATTACAGAAGTCCAGGGGTAATACTAATCCCGTGCGAATAGGGCTTTAGTCAAGCTGTGTGGTTGTTGTTGAGTACTGTTAGAAATGCACAGCTTTCTTCTTACAAATAACAAATTGAAACTGGATACATGTTCTTATTTCCTCTGTTGACTCGTTTTGTCCCATGATGTTCTCTCCTCCCCCTCATCATATTATAGTTTATTGGACTGCGCAGGAGAGATGTTTCTTGGGAATATCGTTCTTGCTTCCCTCTTACCAGCTTGGCAAACAAGTGCAAAGACCGACAGAGGGCATGTTTTTGTGGTCAGTTGTATAAAATTGGTCTGTAAATGTATATATTTGTTTACTTTCATGGTGTCCTTTCACAGTTTATCTCTCACTCTCAACAACTATACTTTGTGTATCACAACTTCTTTGAGTTGCAAGAAGACCTTGGGGCTTGGATAGATCTATGCCACATGGCAAGGGGAGGCAATCTAGTTAATTTTGATCTTTTGGAAAAAAAACAAAAAAATCTACACACACACACACACACACACACACACACACACACACACACACACACACACACACACACACACACACACACACACACACACACACACACACACACACACACACACACACACACACACTAAAGACTCCATGCTGCTGAAAATGAACCCTTGTTATCACAGTTTAAAGTATATTTAAATAAAAAAAATGGGTAATGAAATAATAGTTCACAATATATCTGTTTACTGTATTTTTGATCAAATAAGTGCAATCTTGGTGAGCATAAGAATTTTTTTCCAGAATACAATTACCGGTTTTATTCTGCAATTTACATTACTTATTTTTTGTATTATTTTAAACAACTTTAAAAGTTCTTTGTAAAACATAAAAAGGTTCTGCTGCATCATTTTTTATTTTTTAAAGAGTGAAACATATGCTCACAAAAGAAAGTAAAATTACAGATAGTTACAGTATTTCACAATTGCTAAAACACTAAACCCCATTCTCTGAACCCAATGCTCAGTGGCCTAAACCCATTTGTCGAATCAGTCACTCTGTAGGCAAAACCTTAAACAAGTTCAGGTAGTTAAGACACTGTTTGCAAATCTCATCCACTCTTTTGGCAAAACTCTAAACACATTCTCACTCACTAAAACACATTTTGCACTGTGTTGCAAAATGGTAAATACATGTGGCAAAAGTTAAACACAACTACAACACCGCTGTCATCGTTTACACACAACAACTCAAAATTGTTCACACTTGTTTCTAATGATGTGATCAAATCAGTTGTCTAGAATATAAGCCAGTCCAGAGTACACAGGGGGCCCAGGTACGTTGAATGTTGATTCCAACTATGGATGGAAACAATGTGAGAGGCAGAGGAGGAAGAGTTCGTGTAAGATGTGGTGGACGAGGATGAAGAGTACAAGGACAACGAAGAGCAAGACCAAGAATAGTAATTTCAGGTGAAATTCGGGCAACTGTGATAGGTTCATGTTCTTGTTCATGGAATGACAATGAGGGAAGCAGGACAAAGAGTACAACCCAATTTGAGCAGATTCTCTGTGGCCACCAATCAGGACATTCACAGAAGAGAACAGGTAAATGTATTGTTTTTCTAATTTGTGCGACTGAAAGTTACAGTTTTTCTCAATTGTTTACACACAAATACTGGTACTTGAGACACAATGACCACAACATGTAACTCATTCACCAACCCCCTGAACCAATTCTGCTAAACTACAAGCACAATTCCTGCTTTACACTCAGATGGAAGTTCTAAAACACACCTTTTTCAAAACACTACACACAATTCTCTGCTTTTGGCACAATTTTCATGCAGAAAATCTCTTGTTTTCACAAGGAACACACTGCCATTCAAATATGCACACTGACTCATCACATGGGCAAACACCCGTCACACAGTTTTACAGTTAGCAATCAGAGCTTTAGCATAAAAGGGCAAAAGGTGAGCTCTTCAATGGATGCCAACATTGGATTTTTTTTTTTACTGTAACTGTATACAGTCAATTCTTCTGTTGTTTTGTATGTAGACCACTGTATGTACAACTTTGTGTTGGTTGGGATGTACACTGTGTACATTGTTTTTGTGGGAAAAAGAAAATATATTTGTTACCGTGTATTTGTGTGTTCTGAGTATAAAAACAGTATTCTCAAATATTTTACAACACACTCATGTATGTACTGTCTGTAGTAAGTGTAACACTGAACCAAAAAAAAAGGCCTAAGTCATTATGATGAATGGAGAAGAAGTGTTTTCCATTCATCATAGTGTTTTACACTGAGCACATCAGTGGTCAACTGGTTCTTATAAATGTCTGTTCATATGATGGTTTGTGTGTGTCATTTGAAAACAAAATACCATTTTGAGAAGAAATAACATTGTTTTGAATGTAAAGTTTCATTTTGCAGGAGAATTGAGGGGTTTTGCCCATTGTGTGTGTTTTTTGAATTTGTGTGTAGAGTTCTGAGAATATGAGGCATGCTTTCAGAAAATGTGTGTAAACAATCGAGAAAAACTGTAACTGTATACATTTGATACAGTACATCAGTTTGTCAGGGGACTGGGGAAAAAAAGAAAAAAAGATTTACAATACATTTTACATATGAATGTGATGTCCATTACTATTGTTACTGTATGTATAAATTTGTAAGAGCATTTTCCCTTTTGTAGAATTGCAAGACTACCAAATGAGGGTGGAAGGACTCCTTTGTTCTCCCATTAGCAAGAGGCTCTCATTGACTTTGATTTTGCAATTGCACAATATTTTGTGTAACATACTTTCTTCTTTGGGCTTACTTTATTTTATACTGAAAATACAGACATTCAATACTGTATTACTTGCAGTACTTACAGTATGCAATATATTTGCTGTACTGAGTTGTGAATTATTTACTTTTATTTATGGCAAAATTATTTTCTATATGCAATAAACATTTTTTTTTCTCTGTAACTATATGCCCTGGACGCTGTGTTCTCAATTTTTTGATGTAGTGTCTAATGAATGCTGATGAGTTTTTATATATTGACTGGCTGTGTTTATGTTTTGAAAGCATAGTTTGATTTTGAGCACAGATCATATGGTTTTGAGGCAAGTGTTTGATTTTGCCAGAAGAGTCAGGGGTTTTGTGAATGTAGTTTAAAGACTGGGTTTTGTGTTTAAAGTTTTGAGAATATGGGTGAAGGTTTAAAGAAATGTGTCTTAACAATTGTGAAATACTGTAATTACAAAAGTGAAGCCACAACTATTGTAATTTTTGCACAGTCATTATGATTCAAAAAGTGGGATCATAAGTTCAAAGAATCTATTGAGTGTCAAGGCTGATCTGATGTAATGTTACATCAGCCTCCCACCGTCTTCATTCTTATTTACAGAACACTGTATCACGGTTGACTGAAATTGCTTTGTCTGAAAGCACAGACACACACACACACACACACACACACACACACACACACACACACACACACACACACACACACACACACACACACACACACACACACACACACACACACACACACACACACACACACACACACACACACACACACACACCTCCACCCCCTTTCTCTCTCTCTCTCTCTCTCTCTCTCTCTCTCTCTCACACACACAGTAACTACAGTAACATGTGGTTTGTCCTACATTCAGCTTCATTACCAACATTAAGTATGACAAAAAGATCACACAGTCAGTCCACAATCCCAGAAACAGGAGTTTGTTATCAGTCTATTAGTCTGCTCACTTGCTAATCAGAACACGTCTATAACAAGTGCAGTGAAACAAGGGCCTTTGAAAGAACTAGAGAAAACAGCAAGTGTTTAAAGTGAGCGCCAGATGCCTTTGTATGATCTGCATGTCACATGAGGAAATGTGAGAATCAGATACTAATGCTAAAGCGTCATGAATCTGGGCTAAACTAACCACAACAGGAAATACCTTCTTTACTCACATAATATGTAGTAAATTACAGGATAAAATGAACAAAGGAATACAAAGAGTAAATGAGAAAAAAGGGGAGTGTTTGAGACACTAAAAAGGCCGATGAGAGAGAGAAAAAGAGGAGGGAGAAGCCACTTTACATTGCATTTGTTTAGACTTGTCACAGCGTATCAGAAGTTTGCTTTACTTTGAGAACACCTTCTGCTCAGGCCTCTCATGTGCTACTGGCAAGGGGAGGCACACTACACTGTGAGTGAGAGAGTCAATGTGTGTGTGTTTGTGAGTGAGTGAACAAGATGCCCAGAAGGACTGTGTCAGTTCCCTATCCCAACGGGGATCCGACTCCGAGTCATTTTGGAGAGAAAGACCCTCTCGAATCAAATGGAGCCCCCCACGCCGGAGCCCCCAAGGAGAAGGTGGAACTGGGGAAGAAGGTGACCCTGCTCCGAGGAATCTCTATCATCATTGGGACGATCATTGGAGCGGGAATATTCATCTCTCCGAAGGGAGTTCTGAAGAACTCTGGCAGTGTGGGAATGTCACTGGTGGTGTGGATTGCCTGTGGGATTCTCTCTCTTTTCGGTGAGTGTCACACATAACATAGCTGAACATATGCAAACATGAGTGTGTAAACATGTGCATATGCTCTCACACACAGGCTCACATTCGCATTATCTTTTTCCACACACGATTCAGTTTTAACAAATGATCTCATCCACTCACCTGGTACAGATTTCTTTTTTAGTTCTTAGTTCCTGATGTAATCAACAGTTGGATTTTAATTAGATTCTGAGGAACTGTACAGACTATTTCTTAACCATTTGTTTGCGAATTTTGAAATTGTGGCTAACAGCACCACTGATGTCACAATCATTCATGATGACACAACACTTTACTCACTGAAAGGAAATGAGTGTTGTTAAAAGGATTGATGACTCCAAAATGGAAATTCTGTCATTTACTTTACTCTCATGACATTCCAAACAGGAGACATTTAGCAGGTTTCAGCTGTTCTCGGTTACACTTTTTAAGGTGTCATTGTTACAGTGTAATTATATATTTAAGTGTAACATTAATTAACTACATGTACTTACTATAGAGTTAGGGTAGGATTAGGATTTGTCAGTTGCATGTAATATGCATAATTATTACTATGGTAAGTACATGTAACATATGTAACAGGGACACTGTAAAATAAAGTGTTACCCTGTTCTCTTCCACACAATGAAAGTGGATTGGGACAAGGGGCTGTCCAAAATGACAAAAAGGCACCATAAAAGCAAGTTTCCTGATACCATTTGTTAGCATCGTGTGAAGAACAGAGTGAAACTTAAAGGGGTCATATAATGGTACATGCACTTTAACAAGTTGATTGTACTGAAATGTGTGTTGGCAGTGCCTGTACACAACCATCATAAAATGATAAAAATCCATCCAGTGTTTTTTTTTAAATCTTCTTATATGTTTTCCCCCATCTCAAATCAAGCCGTTCGATTTTGTGACGTGTGATTGTTGATTGACAGCAGCGTTTCAACACAGACCCGCCCTCGCTTGTGAGCGAGCTGTCAATCATAGTCCGCGCGGACCGGCGCGGTCATTGTTGATACGCTGGAGCACTGTCTATGAGCAGAATGGCATCTAAGCGATTGTGGTGTTCTTTTCTTGGGTGTAATAACGAACACAGCAGTCATTTCGATGTTCCTAAATCCGAACCGCTGAAGACGCAGTGGCTGAGTTTGTTTTCGAAGGGAATATTCCCCACGATCAACGTCAATGCTTTCATGTTTGCGCGAATCATTTCACACACCAGACTGCTTTACAAACGAGGGTCAGTAACGTTATAAAGCTGGTTTTGCTAAGAAGCTGCTCCTGAAAAAAGGATCGGTACCAACTATTCGTGTTCCTGCTGCACCTCCAGAATAACTGAAGTGAGTGTAACGTTTTATTAACCTTTATACTAATGTTTATATTAATCTTTGCAAATCGCTTGCTTGATTGGTTATTGTGTTATTGTGTTACAAACGGTGTAGGCACATAACAGAGGGGCGGGATGAGCAAAGCTCATTATCATTTAAAGACGCATGCACAGGCGTGCTGAAAACAGAGCTGTTTTTGACCAGGTAAAATTAGTGTTTTTTTACAATACTAATGATAATTTTTAATTAAAGTATATTACAAACTTTTAATTTAGACCCTAAAGAATCATATTAGCTTGTACAAAAATGGCATTATATGACCCCTTTAAGACAGGATTTACTAAAGTCTTGACTTGAATATTCAGCTAAACTTCTGCTTTTGTATTCTACAGCAAGAAAAGAAAGTCACACAGGTTTTAAAGACATGAGGGTGAACATTGTAAATGATGGCAGAGTTCTATTTTTTTGGGTGAACTAAGGTTCATGTTGTCTGTGCACTCTAACACCTGCTTACTGTCATTTATTTTATTATAAGAGTATTTGAGTATTTGTTTAATTTGTTAACACAATGATTTCCAAACATTTTTTGTTAGGCCTAAAATATTAACTTGAAATACCCCCTGAAATTTTAAGTGAATATTTCATTAATTTAAAGACCCCCTATGGTGAAAATCAAGTTTTTAATGTTGTTTAGCCTATGTATATGTGGTGTTTTTATGCTTTAAGACAAACCATGTGCAAATACATAAGTCAGCACCATTGCTGAGTATTTTCTCCTAAAAAGAAAAGAAAAGAAAGTCTCAAAAATGCAGTTTGAAATCATGGGCGTTTCTTACATCAGAAACTACCCTGTAACCAATCACGTCAACGTGCGGGCAGGCTTTAGCATATCATTAACTATGACCGCTCTGAAGCAGGGGAGTCTAAAGAGAAGCTAGGTTCTTCTGGTATATTTTTCTGTTGATATGAAAAATCATGTACATTTAGTAATATAGCGGGTGAATTGTATATGATGTATGTAATGATGTTATGATGAACTTATATGCCTTTCTCCACTGACGTTTTAAGTTGTTCAAAGCATGTATGCTGATCTTTAGAAGGCAGACACAGATGGTGAACAGGACAAACACGGTTTGTTTAACATTAGCAACACATTTTTAGCTGTTTGATAGTCAAGCAAAAGGCTAATCATATTAATTACCATTATGTATCCGATGTTGTAAAGGGTGATAACATTGTGCAATAATATTGTTCAAACAAAGCAAGGGTATAGAGTATTCAAACTATTTTAAGGTACGAATACATTGTTTTTTCACTGGAAAAAACTTTTAAAATGTAATTTTGGTGATCAAAGATGAGTTTTATAAAAAATAAAATGACTACAGGATGAGTTTAACAACACGTACATGTTCACAGTTCTCGGATGTTGGTTAATGGTTACATGACTGACATGCAGATAAACAAAATATTTTATTTTTTGGTCACACTTTAAAATTCACATGCGATCACTAAACAGTGCAGCGAGATCCAGTGAGAAGCATTCGAATTTTGCACAGATGTCTCCAATACAAACATATCACTTGTTGATGAAAGCCAGATGAAACCTGTGCTAACAGCGCTGTGTGTGTGTGCATTCTCAGCAACACTGACACTGAAAACAAGAGAAACACTGTGAAAACAATCCAGTTAGCATACTTTTCAATTCACAAATCACAAACATTTACCATAGATTTACAGTAGTAACACTACTGTAAACATGGCATTGTGGCAGAAACATGGGATATTCATATAGAATTTTATTATTATTATTTATATTATTAACATAGACATGTATTAAATATTAAGGGAGTAATAAAATATAGGGCAAATTACAGAAACGAATGGTTAAGAGTAGAGCTCAAACTCAGAAATAATATTACAGTTTTTCTCGATTGCTTAAACACATTTCTTGAAACTATGCCTCGTATTCTCAAAACTATAAACAAATCCTATAAAACGTCTCACCCAATTCCCCAAACATCCTATTTTCAGGTCAAAATGAAGCTCCAGACTCAAAACCATTCACTCTTGCTGAAAAACCAAACTTTGCCCTCAGACAGCAAACACAAGCCCTCAAAATCACACACACTACAACATAGTCAAACACACTGGTGCAATAAATTCAACACAACATTTCCAAAACTGGTAAGTTATGTTGCTTGTGGTTCCCCCCCATCACAAACCTTTTCACATGATGAACACAAAACACACAACCAGTGGATACATTGGCACATTTTTATTCATACACTGAAAACACACACAAAAATATTTTTTTTTTCCTGTTTTACTCTTTTTTTTTACTCTCTCCTCTAATTTTTTTTTTATATTTACTTACAGTAAGATGTGTGTGACCAACATATGACAGTAAAAGAGCACACACAAACCATATTCTAATATGGAATTCGAATTGTATTGGAATGGTAAAGAGTGTTGGGACTTGACAGGAGGGTCTCCTCAAGGATACAGTATGATGGATACGTCTAAGAATGTTCCACATGTGGTTGAAATACCATCATTTGCCTAGAAAGATAACATTCTGGGAGTCAAGACTATAAAGGAGAAAGAATGCCCTCCCTTCACTGTCACACTCTGTGTCACTCTCTGTGACTGTACGACTGCTGGCCTTTTCTTGCAAGAAAATAAACCTCATCAAAGACTATTGGAAATGTTTGTCTCTTATTCAGTGATAGAATTTTGTTTGCCACCACACCTCCCTGAAGGTTCTCGAGGCGACGGTAAAGCGACTCAAATTTGGCCTTACTCGTAGCCGAGCCTCCCTCATAGTCACACCATTGACAAAGACATGGGCAACTAGAGTGGCTTGAATTCCATCTGAGACTGCTCGTCTTCTTGTCCTTGCCCTTCCTCCTCCTCATTCTTATCCCTCTTCCTTCATGTCTTTCTGGATCCATTGTTCCAAAACGCAATAAACTGATTTGGGCCCTTTTATATATCTATTGAAGGATCTGATTGATGTGTGTTAAATTTTGACTCTTAGTGTTTCCACTTGGGTAATTGTGTGCTAACTGAGCTGAAGCTGTGCTGACTTGAGTGAACAATTTTGAATGCTAGTGCTTTCTAAACTGACAACATGGTCAAGGCAATGAGAAATGAAGGGATTTGTGTGTAGAGTTTTGCAGTGACAGTTCAACAAATCTGACTCATGTGTCAAAACAGGGAATAGTGTTTATAGTTTAGTGAAATGGGTGTGCTTTTTGATAAATGGCGTTATGGTTTTGAAATTTTAGTTCAAATGCCTGGTTATAGTGTTTAAGCAATCGAGAAAAACGTTGAAATTTTGTACCTATACCGACTAAGCTACTGAAAGAGATGCTTCCAGAGGTCATAGATCCTCTTCTTAATATCATTAATTCATCTTTGTCATTAGGATACGTATCAAAAACTTTTAAGCTGGCTATGATTAAACCGCTTGTTAAAAAAACTTGATCGTACAGAATTAGTCAATTACAAGCTGATCTCGAATCTACCTTTTCTGTCAAAGATACTAGAAAAGGTGGTATCCTCACAACTATGTTCCTTTTTAAAAAAAAATTATATCTGCAAGGATTTTCAGTCAGGATTTAGACCGTACCATAGTACTGAGACAGCTCTCATTAGAGTTACAAATTATTTGCTCTTATCATCCGATCGTGGTTGTATCTCGCTATTAGTGTTACTCGATCTGAGTGCTGCATTTGATACTATTGACCACAATATTCTTTTAAATAGACTCAAAAATTATGTTGGCATTAGTGGAATTGTATTAGGATGGTTTAAATCATACTTATCTGACCATTATCAGTTTGTAGCAGTAAATGAAGACATGTCTCATCAATCACAAGTTCAGTATGGAGTACCACAAGGCTCAGTACTAGGACCGTTGCTGTTTACTCTGTACATGCTACCCTTGGGAGAAATCATTAGCAAGCATGGAATTAGTTTTCACTGTTATGCTGATGATACTCAGCTCTATATTTCTTCACGCCCTGATGAAACTTACCAATTCACAAAATTAACGGAATGTATAGCTGATATAAACAATTGGATGACTAGTAATTTCCTACTACTTAATTCTGAAAAAACAGAGATTCTAATTATTGGACACGTAATAACCTAGAATACTGTCTAACACTTGATGGCTGCTCTGTCGAGTCTTCGTCGTCGGTTAGGAACCTGGGTGTGCTCTTTGATACCAATCTTTCATTTGAAAGTCACGCATCTAGTATATGTAAAACCGCATTTTTCCATCTTAAAAATATATCTAAATTACGTCATATGCTCTCACTGACAAATGCAGAACAATTAGTTCATGCGTTCATGACATCAAGGCTAGATTATTGTAATGCTCTTATCACCCATAATAGTAATAGCATTACAATAATCTAGCCTTGATGTCATGAACGCATGAACTAATTGTTCTATTGAGATCTCAAAATTCCGGCCGGTTGATAATACCTAGAATATCAAAATTGACTGCTTTTGGAACAGTCTTCCCAACATTGTCCGGGAAGCAGACACACTCTGTCAGTTCAAAGCTAGACTAAAAACAAATCTCTTTGAGAACTTAAGAGTTTCCTTTTAAAACGGTGTCGTGTTAGCGGCCCCTAAGTCAATAACTAATGATCGTTGCGACGGAAGTGAATCAATCAAAGCTAACTTTAGCTGGACAATAACTTTATTCTAGAGCCACTATAAAGCCAAAACAATCTCTGTTACTTTAATTTCCTATTATCACTGTAAAGCCGCTTTGGAACAATCTACATAGTTAAAAGCGCTATATAAATGAAGATGACTTGACTAAATTTTACCCTTTAAAAATTAGGTTGTTAAAAATGTACAAATGTTACTGTTTGTGTTAGTGAAAATAAGTTTACATCTGCGTCCCAACTCAAGCTACTGTCACGTGCATTTTCAAGAGACTAAACATGTAGGCTAATATATATAATATATATAATAAAGAAATCCAGCCCCACAGTAGTGTCCATAACATTGAATCTGGCCCACTTTAAAAATTATGTTACACCTCTGGATTAAGGGATGTAGAATATGGTCATCCAGAATAAGGCATTATTATGTGTTTTATAAGTACTAATAAACAGCCAACAACCTAGTAATATGCATGCTAATAAGCAACTAGTAAATAGTGAGAATTGGACTATATTTGGACTATATTGTATTGTATATTGTAACTATAAAGGTATACCCAATTTTTAAGGAAGTGTTTTATTTTGATTGTTTTTATTTTAAAATCTTTTTTTTTTTTATTACATACTTGCATGATTTAACTAATTGGCTTTTCATCAACTCAAGAACCCAAATGTTTCTCGAACTCCACTATAAGTTTCGATATAAACACTATTTTGAACAGTAATTCATTACATTAAAAAAAGATATTCGGCAAGCAAGAATTTCAGGCTATGCGTGAAGAACCTGATCAGAAGGCCCCACAAATGCCTAATGTGTGTGTCCGTGCACAATAGAGGCTGATATTGTCTTACGGCGCACTTTGATGGTGAGGAGAGCGCGGTCTGACACCATGGAGGTTGATGGCTTTGTGTATGTGTCGAAGAAGAATTAGTTTGTGTATAAGAAGAGCATTGTTTGACAGTTTGTTTATTCATGTGTATACCAGGAGTCATTTCACACTTGTCAGCTTTCTTTTGTGTGCTGCAGCCCACATGCTTTGAGTAAAAGCTGAGCTGCCCATTAAAAAAAAAAAAAAGTCCATTCATCCACAATTTCTCTCAGTTGAAATCTACATTCTGATCTCTCCTGGTGGGCCTTGTATTTTAGAGCTGTCTTTACATTTACCTTTTGAAGCTCACAAGTCAAGGGCTGCGAATGAAGAAGGGCTTTGATTTGAACAGAGTATTCATTAAAATGTTAAAATGCACAGAACTATAAAGAGCTTGTGTTGTGTAACTGCACTCTCTGAGAGAGAACAGATGGTCTTAATGAACCATGTGCCTATATATATATATATATATACTGTATTTATATATATATATATATATATATATATATATATATATATATATATATATATATATATATATATATATATATATATATATATATATATATATATATATATATATTGCATGTCCCTAATAGGGTTGCTTTGCAGGTGTTGTGTAAATCGTGCCACCTTTCTGAATAGTTATGGCACTCGCTCTCCACGACTTGCCTTTGTCCAGCCACTGTTACCTAATTTTGCTAAAGTATAAAGTTATTCGGCTAGCTCTTCCTTTTTGTCCTTTTCAGGTGCTCTATCATATGCTGAGCTGGGTACCTGTATTAAAAAGTCTGGTGGCCATTACACGTACATTCTGGAGGCATTTGGTCCACAAGTGGCTTTTGTGCGATTGTGGGCTGACATGATTGCCATAAGGTCAGTAAATCCTTATTCATCTTCTGTCTTCATTGACAGGTCTCTGGGGTACTGCCAGAATAAACAAACAAAATCCCTTAAACGCCTCAAATAAACACAAGCAAAATCTGCCCGATGAAGGTTTTCTCTCAATATTACTGCTGGGCTCCAGTAGGCATGGAATAAAAACCAGAGATAAAGTGCTTTATGACAATGAACAAGCCATTGTGGAGGCTCTCATGCAAAGGATCAAGGGCTGGATTCAGTCCAGGTTAAAAGAGTACAAGAGTTACAAGAGTAACATCTGTAGAAGTGCACAAAGTGCACAAAGTGTACAGTACACTGTACAAGGAATGCGCATGCGTCGCGTCTGAGCGCGTTGTTGTCTTTGGAGCTCCATCGATTGATTTATAATTCTTGATTTCTCTTTAAACTCACTTACAACGAACATTTTCTATTTCTCTCACCTCATAGTTACAACGCGGATTGTTGAGCAGACGCGTCTCAAGCCTAGTGATCCAACGCTGGATACTCTTATAGGTTACGTCCGTGGATCACGGCTGAACGCGTCTACTCTACACCCGTACCCGTAAAAAGACGGATTATATCCAAGACTTAAGCCATAAATTAGTATTAATATTGATAGCATCACTGGTAGCGTCGTTGCTAACTTAACTTACTGTCCATCTGTTAAAATGGCGAATATATCAAATGTAAGTAGTTTACCTTTTGGTGCAGGTGAGGACACATTTGAGCTGCACGCGGTGCAGTCTGAGCTGGAAGCTGTTGAGAAACAGATCCACGACCTTTTAGTGAGAAAAGCCGAGCTGATAGACCGGCGGTTAGCTCTTGAAACATCGCACGCCGAGGCACACAAATCAGAGACTAACGTTACTAACCCGATGACTCCGACCTCGTCTACTCCGTGCGTTCCTCAACATCAGTCCCGAACGTCGAGGTCGCGATCAGCCATGGTCTCGTTCACCCCGGCTCCAACATGCCATCACGAAGCCTGGATTTTTCCGCAGCGGAAGACGCGAGCCAGGTCTAGACCAAGAAAACTCTCTCCGACCCTCCCGGTTTTCGAGATATCCACACAAAACCGTTTCTCCCCTCTTCGCGAAACAGAACGCGATGCTGTGATCATCGGCGATTCCATCGTTCGACACGTACACGCTACGTTAAATAAAAGTAAGGTGCATAATCACTGCTTTCCTGGTGCTCGTGTTTCTGAAATCGCTGCTCACGTTCCCGAGATTCTGAACGAGCGCGTCGGAACTGTGGTCCTTCACGCGGGAGGGGCAGACATCAGACTGCGCCAGACGGAGGTTCTGAAGAAAGACTTCAGGAATCTGATCGATACGGTACGCAGCACATCGCCTGATATAACGATTATTGTGTCAGGACCGCTTCCCACGTACCGACTAGGTCATGAAAAGTTTAGTAGATTATTCGCGCTAAATGAATGGTTAATGTCATGGTGCAATGAGCAGAAACTGCTCTTTGTAAATAATTGGAATCTGTTTTGGGAGCGTCCTAGGCTTTACCGTGCTGATGGCTTACACCCAAGCAGATTCGGATCGGATCTTCTGTCAGATAACATCTCCAAAATGTTAAATACCTTTTGACTAGTAACCAAAAGTCCAAATCATAGTCTCTGCTGCACCAATTTAACTGATATAAATAGTGTAGAACATTGCATAGAAACTGTGTCTATTCCTCGTTTAGTGAGATCAAATAATAAATCTACTGCAGGATCTAGAAAAAATCTAATTGTTATTAAACCAGAAAATGTTGCTATTGGTAATCAAAAACAATTTCTAAAGCTAGGTCTTCTAAACATTAGATCACTCACACCTAAGGCAGTTATTGTAAATGAAATAGTCACAGATAATAGCTTCGATGTACTTTGCCTTACTGAAACCTGGCTTAAACCAAATGATTATTTCGGTCTAAATGAGTCTACTCCATCAGGATACTCCTATAAGCACGAGCCCCGTCTTAATGGTCGTGGCGGCGGTGTTGCAACAATCTATAGAGATTTTCTCAATGTTACTCAGAAAATGGGTTATAAGTTTATTTCATTTGAAGTACTTGTACTAAATGTTACGCTCTTAGATGTTCGAAAAACATCCCTATTATCTCTAGCCTTGGCTACCGTATATAGACCGCCTGGGCCTTACGCTGATTTCCTAAAAGAGTTTGCAGATCTTCTCTCAGACCTATTAGTTAACTTCGATAAAGCACTAATTGTTGGAGACTTTAATATCCATGTAGATAATCAAAATGATGCGTTAGGGGCTGCGTTTACAGATTTATTAAACTCCTTTGGGGTCAAGCAAAACGTTACCGGACCAACTCATCGATTTAATCATACACTCGATTTAATTATATCACATGGAACCGATCCAACCGATATAAATATCATTCCACAAAGTGACGATGTCACTGACCATTACATGGTAACTTGCATATTACGTACTCCTGTAATATATCATGCTGCGCCGCGTTATCGATTAGGCAGAACAATCCTTCCATCCACCATAGATCATTTTTCAAATAGCTTATTGGATCTGTCTCAGCTGCTCAGTGAACCCAAACAAACAGATGAACTTGAGGAATTAACTAGCACTATGAGCACCATTCTCTCTGGATCATTGGATATTGTTGCGCCCATTAGATTAAAAAAGGTCAGAGAGAAAAGTAAAGCACCATGGTACAACAATACTACGCGTGTTCTAAAGAGAGAAACCCGTAATTTAGAGCGTAAATGGAAACAAACTAACTTAGAGGTCTTTAGAATCGCATGGAAAGACAGTATGTCACGTTATAAAAAGGCCCTAACAGCGGCCAGGGCTGAGCACCTCCGCAAACTAATAGAAAACAACCATAACAATCCTAAGTTCTTATTTAACACCGTGGCGAGACTAACAAATAAACAGATGTCTCCTGAACAAAATATTCCATTACAGTTTAGTAGTAATGATTTCATGAAGTTCTTCACTGAGAAAATAGAAAACATCAGAACCACAATTGTAAACGTTCAATCCTCAATCGCGCCTTATAATTCAGCCTCATTTATCACCCCGCAAGAACAATTACAGTGCTTTACAACTATAGAACAAAAAGAGTTAAATAAACTTTTTACTTCATCTAAAACAACAACATGTTTACTAGATCCTATACCAACTAAACTATTGAAAGAAGTGTTACCTGTAGTGGAAGAGCCTCTCCTCAATATTATTAACTCGTCTTTATCTTTAGGTTATGTTCCAAAAACATTTAAACTGGCAGTTATAAAACCTCTCATTAAGAAACCATTTCAAATCTACCTTTTATGTCTAAAATACTAGAAAAAGTTGTGTCCGCTCAACTGGGCTCTTTCTTACAAGAAAATGACGTCTATGAAAAGTTTCAGTCTGGGTTCAGGCCGCATCATAGCACTGAAACTGCGCTCGTTAAAATCACAAATGATTTACTTTTAGCTTCTGACCAAGGCTGTATCTCAATATTAGTTTTACTTGATCTTAGTGCTGCGTTCGATACTATAGATCATACAATACTCTTAGATCGATTACAAAATTATACTGGTGTTCAAGGACAAGCATTAAGCTGGTTTAGATCGTATTTATCTGACCGCTACCATTTTGTTTATTTAAATGGAGAAAAATCTATCATAACTCCAGTAAACTATGGAGTGCCGCAGGGATCTGTGTTAGGCCCTCTATTATTCTCAATATATATGCTGCCACTTGGAAATATTATAAGGAAACATGGAATTAGTTTCCATTGTTATGCTGATGACACTCAAATCTATATTTCATCACGGCCGGATGAAAACGCTAAATTATCCAAATTGACAGAGTGTGTTAAAGATATAAAAGATTGTATGACGCGTAATTTTCTTTTATTAAATCCAGACAAGAAAGAGGTACTACTTATCGGTTAAAAAAAAAAACACCCACAAAACCTCTCACAATACAACTTTAACATAGTAGGATGTCCTGTTACTTCATCCTCTACAGTAAAAGACCTGGGTGTTATATTAGACTGCAACCTGTCTTTTGAAAATCATATTTCATATGTAACAAGAACAGCCTTTTTCCACCTTAGAAACATTGCTAAGCTACGTAATATGCTATCTGTTTCTGATGCAGAAAAGTTAGTTCATGCATTCATGACTTCGAGACTAGATTACTGTAATGCGTTATTAGCCGGTTGTCCTGCATCCTCAATAAACAAGCTACAGTTAGTCCAAAATGCCGCCGCTAGAGTTCTAACTAGATCAAGAAAATATGATCATATAACACCGATTTTATCATCACTACATTGGTTACCTATAAAGTCCCGTATTAATTACAAGGTATTGCTACTGACTTATAAAGCCCTAAACGGCTTAGCTCCAGTCTATTTAACGGATCTTCTATCGCCCTATAATCCATCGCGCTCTTTAAGGTCACTAAATTCGAGGCTTTTGGTCATACCTAGGATATCCAGATCCACCAAAGGAGGGAGAGCATTTTCACATTTAGCACCAAAACTCTGGAATAGTCTTCCGGATACTGTTCGTTGCTCAGACTCGCTCTCCCAGTTTAAAACTAGATTAAAGACGCATCTCTTCAGCCAGGCATTCATATAATACTTTTAATCTTACAGTTAAATCCGACCTCTAGCTTTTTTTTTTTAATCTTACAGTTAAATCCGACCTCTAGCTTATAAACGCCAGAGGAGAACTGGCCCCCGACTGAGCCCGGGTTCTCCCAAGGTTTTTTTTTCTCCATTAGGTCACCTGATGGAGTTTTTCGGTTCCTTGCCACTGTTGCCTTTGGCTTGCTCAGTTGGGGATATTTAATTTAATTAATCAATCAACGATACTATTGATCAGCATTACCAAACGTAGACGTTCCACTAGAAACAAACATTGATGTATTGTTCTAATTTATTGCTGTGAAGCTGCTTTGATACAGCCTGTGTTGTGAAAAGCGCTATATAAATAAACTTGACTTGACTTGACTTGACAAGTGAACTGGTTCACTGATTATAACAGAAAAATGCAAGAAAAGAGGTTCTATTACAATCATGATTTATCACATAGATTGTTCTACCTTACTTTGGAACAGTGTTTTACGAGAGATTACATGATGTCCAGTACAGTACACTGAGTGCTCAGAGTTAATTTTCTCATCTTGAAGACCTGCAGGTTTTGCTGTGACCGCTCTGGCATTTGGCCGCTATATTTTGGAGCCCATCTTCATGCCATGTGGAGTTCCTGAGACTGCCATTAAATTGGCCACAGCAATCGGATTCAGTAGGCTTTTTGGCTAAGTATTTTGGCTGCTTGATTACAGTATGTATATACCATCTTTATGGCCTGGTTTATGTGTTCCATACTAATTTTGAGATAATGTATATTCCTTTTCATCGCAGCCATGGCAATGTATCTAAACAGCATGAGTGTAACCTGGACTGCCAGAATCCAGATCTTCCTCACGTTCAGCAAGCTGCTCGCATTCGCCATTATCATTGTTCCAGGATTATACCTACTCTTCAAAGGTATTTAGTTTATATTATGCTTCTGGCTTCTTGAATAAGAGTTAAATGCACGAAATGCAAATATTATATATATATATATATATATATATATATATATATATATATATATATATATATATATATATTTGCGTATTGATGCTGATATATATATATATATATAAGAACAGCATTTTATTTGAAATAAATCTTTATATATATATATATATATATATAGGTATGATATGTTTTTTTTTTTTAAGTGATGATGTTTAAGTCTAACAGTTGAAGGACATCTGAATTCTCTAATTTCTCCATGAGGACACAAGGAACGAGGAGTGAGGAAGCTTCCAGAGAAGCTATGAGTGAGGATGCACAGGTGTATCCTAGGATTCCTATGCGGAATTCTTTCTTCCCCTCACATCTGTTGCAGTTTAAATAAACCATACATCTCACATATTTCAACAGAGCATCTTGCATTTTAATTATTAAAAAAAATGAAGCCAAATAAAAGACCAACATCCGACTAGAGCCAACGGTGTGGAACATACTGGAAAAACTAAGTCGGATATCGTTCAAAAACGGCCCGGCGGCCGACCGTGTGCTTGGTGTGTCTCTGGCTTAAAGGGGGGTGGAGCTGAGTGGTGAGGAAAGGAAGCCAGGAAAGGAAATGAGGAAGCACAAATTACAAATGAGAAGCACCTAAGATGTTCACTTCTGGCAGATCCATAGACCACAATGCACCATGAGTGTGACGTCACAGCAGATCGAGCTTAATTTAACGCCCCACACAACTCAAGAAAATGATATTGGCATTATTTTGACGTTTAATCGCATTTAATACTTGTTGTAGCTACCTTAAGCTGACTGTTTTTTTTAACACAGTTATAGTTTATTGTATTGTCATTTTTGTTTGTGTATTTTTTTTTAATTATATTTAATAGTTTATATATATTTTTTAACAGCCCAAGCATACATACAGACCTAAATGGTGCATAAAACAAATTCATAAGGAAAGAATAATTAAAATAATAAATCAGTTCCATAGCAGCTATATTCCAAGTGATCAAGGTCTTAAGGCGTTCCATTTCAAAATATTTCAAGGGTTCCACCTGTAGTGGGCACTCGTGCAACGTAAGCAATGACATACATCCGAGTGAACGAGACAGAGGGTATTTAGCGAGGGAATCTCATCATTTTTTTTATTAAACACAGCCCAGCTCTTCCTACTGATGTCACCTCAGGTTTCCCTTACTGGAAGCCCTGAGGAGACATAAACAAACTTTGCTCCTACTTACTTGAGTGAATGCAGCCTACATCTCCATGTGCGCACTACGAGTCCTCACCAGGTTAATTGACCCACACAGTGACATCATATCATTGACATGATGTGCAAATGAGTGGTAAGACCCTGATCACGCATTCCTTTTTTTTGGTGCCGCCCCCGTCAATATGCCGCCATGGACAATAGCCCATGTTGCCCACGCCTAAATCTGCCACTGACGACCATTGATTTTGATTAATAATAAAAATTAAGCTCCATCAACAGAAATAGGTTTGGCTCAGGGAAAACTAAAATTACAGAGAACATCAGTCTGTCTAAGCTTATCACAATGCTAATCATTTACCACTGGTTACGTCTGCAGGGGAAACCCAAAACTTTGAGAATGCATTTAAGGTCAACACAGTAGACTTATCAGGACTTCCTCTGGCCTTCTACTCAGGAATGTACGCCTATGCCGGCTGGTGAGTCCACCTTTTAATTCCACACAAATCCAATAATGCCGCATGCAGTGTTTGAATAAATTTTTGGCCTCTTACAGGTTTTACTTGAATTTTGTGACTGAGGAGGTGGAGAATCCTGAGAGGTTAGTGTTATAACAAATCTGATTTCTGTATGGACTGATGTTTAATTCAGCTGTTTCTAGCATGGCAAACCAAACGGCAGTGATGACTTAGGTGTTAATTTCCATTCCCCAGGACAGTGCCTCTTGCCATCTGCATCTCCATGGTGATAGTAATGATCTGTTACACACTGATAAACGTGGCATATTACACCGTGATGTCAGCAGAAGAGCTGTTAGCCTCCAATGCCGTAGCTGTGGTGGGTCACTCCCTGTCTGCTTCTACCTCAAAACTTCTTAATTTATTAAAAAATTCCAATTAAATTCAACAAATTCAATGAACACAATCCAGGATCCTATAGGTTTTTCATTGCAGCAGTAACTGGAACATTTAAGAAAGAGAGCCAGAAAAGGATACTAGTTTTATAAACGAGTTTAAGCAATTTGCAGTAGTGCCTGTAATAGTCAACACCTTCCTCCTCCACAAAGTAAATGTGATTACATAAAGCCAGTGGCTCTAAATGCCTGTCTGATTCTCAGCTGGAGTAATCATATATCTCTCACAAATAACTGACAGCAACAGAATACGTGCGCAGAGATCTCCTGCTAGGCTCTGAAATACTCTAAAAGCTTTCTCATCTCGTTAGACGTCTGTAATGCATTCATTTATACCCTGTTTCACTTTGCGTGTCCCTATACAAGCTCACTCTTATAGAAAATATAAAGCCTTTTTACTTCACTGATTATTCATAAACACAGACAAGTCTAAAAATTGAAGATCAATGTTGTTTTCCTATTTGTTTCACAAAATTAGTTCATCTTTCTCACTTCCATCCACTTTTCATCTCTTCCCTCTCTATCCATCTATCCGCCCTCCCCAACAGACTTTTGCAGAGAAGCTGATGGGAGACTTCTCAGTAGCAGTTCCCGTTTTTGTAGCTCTGTCTTGCTTTGGGTCCATGAATGGAAGCCTATTTGCCATCTCAAGGTGTGCATCTCAGTTTTGAGTCTCAGTTTACCTGATTTTTAAAAGGGTCAAACACAGAGCGATAAAGGTTATAGAAAAACTAGGAAACAAGCTTAATTAATTTAGGAATATGACACAAATTCATATGAATTAGCCACCAATTCACCAAAATGTAAAATACTTTAAGGGGTAGTTCACCCAAAAATTTATATTCTGTCATTAATTACTCACCCTTATGTCATTTCAAACCCCCAAGACATTCATTAATCTTCGGAACACATATGAAGATATTTTTGATGAAATCTGAGAGCTTTCTGTCCCTCCATTGGGAGCAACACAATTTACACATTCTTCAATGGTTTAAACTCAATTTTATGAAGCGACGTGAGTGCTTTGTTTGCACAAAAAAAAAAAAAAATTGACCTGCAATCCAGTAGGGGCAGCACCACAACGCATGCGTGTTGTGTTGACTCAAGACCGGAAGTTGACGTGCTTTGGATAATATTATTTTGTAAATATAGGGGTAAATTATGTTTTTTTTTTGGGCAAACAAAGCACTTGCGAGGTTAAACCACAATCACATGGATTACTTTAATGATGTCTTTCCTACCGTTTTGGACCTTGAATGTGTAAATTGCGTTGCTCTCAATGGAGGGACTGAAAGCTCTCTGACTCCACCAAAAAAATCTTAATTTGTGTTCCGAAGATGAAAAAAGGTCTTATGGGTTTGGAACAACATGAGGGTGAGTAATTAATGACAGAATTTAAATTTTTGGGTGAACTAACCCTTTAAGAATTGCCATGAGAGGGTGTTGAAAATTACACCAAGTATATGAACTTTATATTATTTTTCAAATGACCCAACAATTGTTGGTCACACAGTTAACTGATTTAGGCTTTGACACATTTTTAGTCTTTAGTTTCAAATCCTTTCAAATCCAAAGTTTCAAAATCAAAGAACATCAATTGTATGTCTTGGTTCGTATTTCTACAGTAGATGTTTTAAACGTTTTACATTTTGTTTCTCTTCCACAGAATGTTCTATGTCGCCTCTCGAGAAGGTCAGCTTCCTGAAGTTCTCTCTATGATTCACATACGCCGACACACGCCATTACCTGCTGTGATTGTCCTGGTGAGTCATAGACGCACACATGTCCCACTCAACGGTCACCTGTACTGATACTCCTGTTCAGCTGAACAAAACCGTTTGCAGCTATTTTGAAAGCTTCAAAATAAATACATATTACTTATGAAACTGACTTTTGTATGTGTTCCTAAAAGGAAAAAAATAAAATAAAATAAATATACTAATAAAAAATACAAAATGTTAATTTAAAAAAAAAAAAAATAATTATAATATGTATATATATTTACACACTGTATATAAAATATCCAAAAGTACTATTAATATTATTAAAAACATAATAACTGACTAACTAACTGACATATGCATAAACATTAACTCGCATAAATTATATAACATAACTTTTAATTTACTATACGAGTAATTTTCATGCCTGCACACCTTTCTAAAAGTGCTCGTCTTTCTTTCAGTATCCCATCACACTACTGATCCTCTTCCTAGGGGACATCTACAGCCTGCTGAACTTCATGAGCTTCCTACGCTGGTTCTTTATCGGGGTGGCAGTGGTCGGCCTCATCTACATGCGATTCACACGCCCTGATATGCCACGACCTTTTAAGGTGACCCTTTTTTTTCTGTTCTGGCAGCCTGTTACCTCATGTCTAACGCATCTCTAATGCAAATTATTAGTTAAATATCTAGTGGTTAAGAAAATACGGTAGATTTAATTCTAAGGTGTAGGTTAGCAGAGGTGAGGCAAGATTTGGAAAGCTATTGAGATCTCAGTTGTACTCTGTCACTTTGTTATGTTGTCCACTTAATCTTAAATTGCTTCAGGGGGCCTTTTTCTGGGATTGGTCAACTGGTAGTTACTAACTGTCGAATATATTGTGAAATAACCATGAACAAAATCATATCAAAATCAAGACATTTTTTGATCCATGAGGAACCGCTCTCTTTTATGTCTTATATAAGTATTTTAATTTGTTGTGATGAAAAAGTATAGCTAAACAAACTAGAACAGGTTGGGTTGAGTATAAACATGAAATTTAAATTCATGATATGGCCATGGATCCTTTTGAATAGGAAACTGAAGATTTTATAGATATCGCTGACAGTGGTCAAAACATTTAAAGTTGTTTAAAGTGTCCCTATTATGGTTTTTCAAATATTCCTTTCATGCAGTGTGTAATACAGCTGTTTGTGAATTTAAACGTTCTGCAAACTTCTAAAGTCGAAAGTGCACAATAAATATATTGTCTCCCAAAAGAAAGAATCGACTCAGAACCGCCTAAATGAGTCGTCTATAAATTGAATCCCACTGCATTCTGGTTCTACGTCACTAGAAAAGACATTTGTGTAATGTTGCACGTTGTCCGCTTGCGAACAACTTGTCACGCCCTCAAACATGACATTTTACTGACGACGGCTACTCAAATCTCGTTCAACACGGGATTCGTAAAACACTTGCTCTGGAAAGATGGGTAGGTACCCAGTTTATTGGACCAGCTTGCTCCTCAGAATCACAACCTGCAAGTATGAATAATTATTTTCTACCGGGTGTTTAAAATCCGGAATTTTGTTTAATATTTTATATTGTGTAAGTTTCTGGCTAACTCATGTTATTACTGTCTTACTGAAATAGTTCTACAAAATAGCTGTGGGCCAACTATTACCTAAAACTGTGTCTATTAAAGGTCCCGTTCTTCGTGATCCCATGTTTCAAACTTTAGTTAGTGTGTAATGTTTCTGTTAGAGCATAAATAATATCTGTAAAATTATAAAGCTCAAAGTTCAATGCCAAGCGAGATATTTTATTTAACAGAAGTCGCCTACATCGAACGGCCAGTTTGGACTACATCCCTCTACTTCTTTAATGACGTCAGTAGAACAGTTTTTTGACTAACCTCCGCCCACAGGAATGCTCCCTCAACTCTACCGAAATTCGTTTATGTACTTGCGCACTTCTAATAACTTACTGTTTACTCAGCTCTTACGGTGATTTTCTGAAGTAAAACTGACGCTTCATCTTTTGTGTGATGTACAATAAACTTTATTAAACTCATCAGTATATGTTTGATCATCATTCGGACCAGAAACAGCAGACTTGTAGGCTATTAATAAATAATGGATACATACAAGCAGATGACAAATACGTTATAATAACCGTAATTAAACTACTAAACTATACCTGATCCATATCCATACAGCACTCTGACTCTGTAGGCATTATTGTCCGACTCGAAATGAACACCGTCACTGAGAGTTTCTGATATTATCATCATTCCGTGAGATGAAATTGTCCTGAGAGACTGTGTGTGAGCTCATGAAGCTCCGCCCCCTGTGCCGTCCAGCAGCAGCTTATTTGCATTTAAAGGGCACACACTAAAACAGCGCGTTTTTCTGAGCCCCAAAAAAATGACAATTTAAACATGCTGTAAAAAATGATCTGTTGGGTATTTTGAGCTGAAACTTCACATACACACTCTGGGGCCATCAGAGACTTATTTTACATCTTGTGAAAAGGGGCATAATACGGGACCTTTAATGGAAACTGACTGTCAAGCTTCTGACAAGCGCTGTAAGCGGTTGGCCAATCAGAGCAGAGCAGGCTCACGGAAAGGAGCTTAGAGAGACTGATTTATCCGACAAATCGTTTGAGAATCATTGAAAAATGTGGTGGTGATGTACAATGTATATAATGAGAAAATGAAAGTTTTTTTTGACCTTTGATGCATGTAAACCTGTTGTAGGAGACCTCCAAAACTAAATTAGAAACCTTTAAAATAGCATAATAGGGGCACTTTAAAGGAAATTAAAATTCACACTCAAGACGCTCCAAACCCATTTGATTGTCTTCTGCAAAACACAATCTGTACAGGTCAAAAATAAACAGGTGTACTCTTCAAAAAGGGAACAAAAGCACCATAAAAATTATGAAAGTGGCCTACTCACTATATTCCAAGCCTTCTAAAGTCATATGATTTGAGAAACAGGCTTACATTTATACAGTACAGTCTCAACTGAAAAACACATGCAGTTTATTGCTCTTTCCAAACTCTACAGAACACCATACTTTTAATATCTAGTTATCTCTGTATTTTTCTCTTTCACAGGTCCCTATTATAATCCCTGCTGTTTTCTCCTTCACCTGTTTCTTCATGGTCTTCTTTTCTCTATATTCGGATCCAATTAATACTGGGATTGGCTTTGCCATCTCTCTCACTGGCATCCCTGCATACTACATATTCATCTACACCGAAAGAAAACCCAAATGGTTCCAGAAATTGTCAGGTCAGAGGTTACATAAATGCAAATGGCAAAAGGCAACAGTGTAAAACTTCTGATTTAGCTTTAAAGTCATTTTTTGTCTAGTTACTCATGAATGATTATTATAATGACTTTGCCATGCCAATTTTTTGTATTATATAACTGGTGGTATATACTCTTGGAAATATATTTTCTGGAAATTAATAAAAAGAACCTTATTATGCACAAACAATGGAACATATGGAAATTTATTCCATATCATATCACCTAGAATATGGTAATTTCATAAAATATGTGCTAATAATTAGTGAAGTTGGATTATTAATGTTTGTTTCCCTTGTGTTTTTCAGACTCTGTGAACAGATCACTACAGATCATCCTACAAGTGGTTCCTGCAGAGCACTGACCTTTATCCTTTTTTCTCTTTGCATGTATGTTTGGCTGTGTCTGTACAGTATCTGTAGTACTGTAGTTCTCAACAGGTGATGGGTCACGACCAAAGTCTGTTCTGATTGACAGCAGGGAGAAAACAATACTAAATCCAAATAATAAAATCAATTGAAGCAAAGCCAGTGTAGACCTATTTCAGTACATCAAAAAATGAGCAAAAACAAATCTCTGAAATGTCTCTGCCTCAGTCCACCTGAGAAAGAGATACAACACTGTCATTTCAACATATTCATCTTCCAATGCTGTGAAGAACCTAACGTGACTGACATAAAGTCCATGCATATCACCTGTGGTGTTTTAGAACCATGGCCACACATTCAATTTGCACTGCTATATCTTTATACACGTCAGTGTCATAGACGCCATAAGTGATTCCACTCGATGAGGGGTGACTCAGACAGGGATTTGGACATAATGTTACACTCTCCTCAATGGCTGAGGTATTTGAAATTCTGTTATACTGACATGACTGTACATGCAAACACTGAATAATGATTTCTTGTATGGTCTTGTCTGACCAATAGGTTACTTAGGACATATCACATACACTACAGTGATATTTTTGTATTACGCTACACTGGATAATCTGGTATTTTTATTGCCTATAGTGCTGTTTTATTGTACCATGCAGGAGAACTCCACAGTGCACTAATTTATGTTGATTATTGCTCCAGAATTGCCTTTTAACCATTTGACAACTTAAATACCCAATTCAGCTTGAAAATGTATTGTATTTATAATCAGTTTATTCCCAAATGAATTGCCAGTAATGATTTTGCACATTAACATTGTGTTTGAATACTGAATCACACACATATATAGTAGGACGCCTGCCTACTTGATTATGTCTCTGTTCAATAAAATCAGTATTATGTTATACTATTATGACTGTTTTAGATAATTCTACATTGACTGGTATATTTTTGTACGCATATTTCGAAAACTATACTGACTGCTACAGTAGAAACAACTTTTGTAAAGCTATGAGCAAACTTTGTATGACCAACTCTACCACATTAAATAAATCTATTTCCTTTTACCTCTGCTATTTTTTCAGAAAATGTTTCCATGATGTTGTTATATATGTTTAAACAGTGTGGAAAATAAATATTTGAACACCCTGCTATTTTGCAAGTTCTCCCACTTGGAAATCATGGAGGGGTCTGAAATTGTCATCGTAGGTGCATGTCCACTGTGAGAGACATAATCTAAAAAAAAAAAATCCAGAAATCACAATATATGATTTTTTAACTATTTATTTGTATGATACAGCTGCAAATAAGTATTTGAACACCTGTCTATCAGCTAGAATTCTGACCCTCAAAGACCTGTTAGTCTGCCTTTAAAATGTCCACCTCCACTCCATTTATTATCCTAAATTAGATGCACCTGTTTGAGGTCGTTAGCTGCATAAAGACACCTGTCCACCCCATACAATCAGTAAGAATCCAACTACTAACATGGCCAAGACCAAAGAGCTGTCCAAAGACACTAGAGACAAAATTGTACACCTCCACAAGGCTGGAAAGGGCTACGGGGAAATTGCCAAGCAGCTTGGTGAAAAAAGGTCCACTGTTGGAGCAATCATTAGAAAATGGAAGCAGCTAAACATGACTGTCAGTCTCCCTCGGACTGGGGCTCCATGCAAGATCTCACCTCGTGGGGTCTCAATGATCCTAAGAAAGGTAAGAAATCAGCCCAGAACTACACGGGAGGAGCTGGTCAATGACCTGAAAAGAGCTGGGACCACCGTTTCCAAGGTTACTGTTGGTAATACACTAAGACGTCATGGCTTGAAATCATGCATGGCACGGAAGGTTCCCCTGCTTAAACCAGCACATGTCAAGGCCCGTCTTAAGTTTGCCAATGACCATTTGGATGATCCAGAGGAGTCATGGGAGAAAGTCATGTGGTCAGATGAGACCTAAGTAGAACTTTTTGGTCATAATTCCACTAAACGTGTTTGGAGAAAGAAGAATGATGAGTACCATCCCAAGAACACCATCCCTACTGTGAAGCATGGGGGTGGTAGCATCATGCTTTGGGGGTGTTTTTCTGCACATGGGACAGGGCGACTGCACTGTATTAAGGAGAGGATGACCGGGGCCATGTATTGCGAGATTTTGGGGAACAACCTCCTTCCCTCAGTTGGAGCATTGAAGATGGGTCGAGGCTGGGTCTTCCAACATGACAATGACCCGAAGCACACAGCCAGGATAACCAAGGAGTGGCTCTGTAAGAAGCATATCAAGGTTCTGGCGTGGCCTAGCCAGTCTCCAGACCTAAACCCAATAGAGAATCTTTGGAGGGAGCTCAAACTCTGTGTTTCTCAGCGACAGCCCAGAAACCTGACTGATCTAGAGAAGATCTGTGTGGAGGAGTGGGCCAAAATCCCTCCTGCAGTGTGTGCAAACCTGGTGAAAAACTACAGGAAACATTTGACCTCTGTAATTGCAAACAAAGGCTACTGTACCAAATATTAACATTGATTTTCTCAGGTGTTCAAATATATCACATATAAATAAATAGTTAAAAAAATCATACATTGTGATTTCTGGATTTTTTTTTTTTAGATTATGTCTCACAGTGGACATGAACGATGACAATTTCAGACCCCTCCATGATTTCTAAGTGGGAGAACTTGCAAAATAGCAGGGTGTTCAAATACTTATTTTATATACACACACACATATACATACTGTACATACACCATGCGTATGTGCGTGCAAAATTTATTCTGCATATTCACAATAGAGTTTAGGTGTAAAACTGCTCAATACATTGACATTGCAATTATAGATTAATTATAGATTACACTTTACTCAGCTTATGCAAGTCAAAATTTAACATGAGCAGTTCTTCCCTGCAAGAATTACAATCAAATCCCATTCAAAAACTCAAAAAAGTGGTAATCTAGACCCTACGGTGTCCTGACATAACCTGACAGTGGTAAGAACATATTGGTGAATAGTGGGCTGTAGATTGGACATGACAGGAAATATAATGTTGAAAGTAGAAAATGTGTTCTTTTCACACTGTGAGGATTTTGATCAATGAACAGGTTTCACTTCACAGAATCTACTGTTGTAGAAAGAGACCAGTCAATGAAATAACAGTAGACATGTAAAACCCATCACACAGTGTTTGTGTGTGGGTAGATTGTTGGCATTGGAAGGGATCTAGGAGAAGAATGATTGATCCATTCCACTAGAATGATTGCATTACTCCTCTAATACCTCAACCGCTTACAGAGCCGTCCTAAGAAGATGAGAATATAGTAAGAAAGAAAAACAGAGATAGCTGAGGAAGAAAACATTACTTCACCCACAAAATCGTATCAACGCAAGTTCTAGTGTTATAGTCAGCACCAGTTTGTGTGTTTGTGTGTGTGTTGGCAGCACAAGGGGTCCCATATTGCAGGCAACAAAGCTCAAATGACTTTGTGAATAAGTTGAAGCTGGTGAACCAGGATCGAGTGCCATGATCATGGCACTGGCCCAAAACACTAAAACACACACACACACACACACGCAAACACGCTCGAGTGAACATATCCCTGCCATTGTTGGGCAAATGCCCAGTACAACGTCAAGAGAAGGCCAGCTCCAGGGATGGGCATAATGCCATTAAAACGAGGAGGCGCATATCTGCACAAACCAGTTCATTCACACAGTCTGAAGTTGGAGGTATACAGCTTGGTTAGTAGAGTTATACATTAAAAGATACACTTTTTATGGGATTTTAAGAGCAGGGAACCCTACAATCTTCACTGGAACTGAGAGCGAGATCAATAAGATCAATAAAAGAGAGAGAATGGGATTATTTGAAGGAATCAGAAGGGATTTTTTTTTAGCAAGTACACGTGCAGAATGATGGAACGTAGATGGAATGTGTGTACTGAATCAAACAAATCTGGACCGGACAATATATTGAGATAAATGGACTGAAACTATGGTGACAATTTTTTTTTTTTAATTTTCCTTCAATTTAATTTTTTTCTTTTTTTAAATGTTGTAATATATTTTTTTAAAACATTAACTATTTTCATCTGTCGATAGACATATATATATAAATAAATAAACAAACAAATGTGTGTGCGTATATATATATATATATATATATATATATATATATATATATACAGTATATATATATATATATATATATACAGTATATATATATATATACACTGTATATATACACACACACACACACGATTGTTTATTTATATTATTTCTGAATATACATCCCTCATTCATTAACAAGCACATTCATTCCAAGAGTGCATCTGAAAAAAAAAAAAAGTAAAAGTAAAATTAATACAGCATAACATTTTATTATTTTAGATTATATGTCATCTTTTCAACCATTTTCCCGCTGTCTCTCTTTCATCAGTTACTTGTGCAGTTCCAGCTGCTGTCACATGGGGGCGATAATGTAAAGCTCAACAATCAGGCCTCCACACATGAAAGAGCTAAGAAGAGGTTGTGTACTGTGAGATCTCCATCGATCAGTTAGACACAGCAGCTGCTGCTCACAACAACAAATAACTTTGGGATCTATAATGCATTTTCTAATCCGTGCATCTGCACACTCGTTCATCTCCGTGATCGGCTTCACGTTGAAGATCAACAGCTCCTTCGGTCCCTCCAGACAGGGTCATGATTCTGCCTGACAATAAGACAGTGGAACTGATTTACACTTTCCTGTACTCTCTTTTAAGACCTCTGGTTTCCTTCACATTTCAGACACTTTTACAGCTAATAAACCATCCATCCAGGGCCGTACCACAGACATGAAGAGGGACATGTTGCTTCCAATATTCAGATTAGTGGTTAATCAAAGTGGGTTTTTCAATGACCACTTGATAAATCTTGAATTTTTTGTTACATCCTTCCTTCAATCCATCCATCCAAACAGACAAATTTAAAATGCAGTTATCACTGCACAAGTGACCTAAGCCGTTGCACTACCATTTTGGACAGTGATCAAAAATGTACCAAAACATAGTTTTTCAAAGCTGACTCTCCAAAAGAAGAAGCCTGTTATTTTTAACTACGACAAAAGCAATCCTCCATAGTGGGTTTCTTGGAAGACTGGGATCTCATTTACATCAATTAAAGAAATGGGACATGAAATGAGAGGAGCAAGGCCCACGTTACATTAATTTGACAAACATGTATTTCCATGTGTAAAAATGCAAATGCATTCGTTATCTTGCACATAAGTAACTATATATCTACCAACTTAAATAGGAATATTATGGTATTATGAGTGTTTAGTGACAGTATGAAAAGAGATGCAGTCCAGGTGACTAACCTGTCTCTGTCTCTGTCTGAGACTAAATTTACATTGTGAATGTCCATTTGTCCGTTCTATAAGCCTGTGCATCTATGTGCATGTTTTTATGCTGTGACTGACAGACAAAGTTACCTAAATTACTTACACTCCATCTATTACAGAGTGATTCACGCCTCCCTGACATTTCATTAGCCTTGGGGTGTCTGTGTGTGCCTGTATTGTGTGATGGTGCAGATATATGCATGCGACTCATCCGATTATCCCAGCATAAAGTAAGAATGTATATGTTATGCTTCTATTCATGGGACTTCACACACACAGCACTGAGGTTTGACACCACCATGATACAAAGTTTCCCCTACTAAGCAAAGGAGAACTTACGAAGGAACCCAAACTTTATCAGAAACAACAAAAAACAAACAAAGAAACACAACATAGCCTATATTTAGACCAATCTTTGCAGAATGCCAAGGCTAACTTCCATGTGCTATATCTAACCTATAGACCTTCCGTCTTTGTTACATATTAAATTATGGATCATGTTTATGTGCTTCCTTATACACAAAAGGGTTTATTTGTGTGTTTGTAGGCTCATGTGTCCAGTGTAGCAGTGAATACTGCAGCTTGTGCATTATTTATATTGCATTATTATTTCTCCCCGTTGCTTGTGCACTGCGGTGCTCATTTGACATGACACAGAAAGTTTCTCTATTATCAGAGACATCCATACACGTATACAGTACATGCATGTGTGCACTGCACGCACAAACTTTACTCAAAACCTTAGTAGAAAGGGGTCACTTGCGCTTCAGCCTGGTTGGTGCTCACGGAACAGGACGCAGAAATCAAAAGAGGAGACCCAAGGTCTAGCTAGGACCAAGGAGCAGGACCGGAGCACACAACGTTTTAAGAGATTTTTATTGGTGCAAAATGACTAAAGAGCTCTCAATGCATGTTGAAGTCAATATGAAACTTGCAAATGTGACAGAATGGAAGTCTATTTAAACAGAAAATACAACAACAGTACTAACATATATATATATATGGTGTTGTCCAATAAAGTGATGTCAAAGATCCATTTAAGAGATGTCAAAGATTTACAGGATCCATATATAAATGAATCATCAACTTATAAAAGACAGTCAGAATCATAACTAGACTGTGAAACCAATGCTAGAAATATGAGACACATTTGTGTGAGTGTAGACTAAACAGGAATCATGTGAAAGCCATGTGAAAACTATCTGCATGTGTCATCTAGAGTGATGCTACAGTTGGTAACTTCCCAATACCCAGTACAAATACTCCCATCGTTTTCAGGATATTCAGAGAAATTCACATACTTCAGCACTGTACATTAAATTGTATATTGTGCAAAGTTAGTTTGTTTTAAACTATAATTTCTGAAGATACTCTCTCTCTCCACCCACTCCTCACCCTTAAGGCCTGTTCACACCGGGACGAATTTCGCGTGCGATATTCGCCGACGTTTAACTACCTCGTGACTAAACAAAGGCCGCCAATTTGAGTGTGCACACCGACGCGAAAAACGCCACGCGTAAAAGCGTCATTTTTTAAAAAACGCCTCGGGTTTGTTTTTTTGGTTTGACGCGCCGCGTCAAAAACTATCCGACCAATGAGATTGGCGCTTTTGCTCACGTGTCTGGAGCTTCTGAAGTTACAGTAAAACACAACTTGGGGGCGCTCAAACACAAAACGGTCTTGCCGAGCACACATATACGTAACGGCGAAGAAGATATATGCCGAGTAGCGTCTAAACACTGCCGGGAAGAAATAAGACGTGGAAGATGCAAGGCAAGATGAATGTAGAGCTGCTGGTCTCGTTGGTGTCGGAACATAAAGAACTATGACAAACGCAACAGCGACTACAAAAATCTTGATAAAAGAGAACTGTTATGGAGTGGTATTAAGCGCCATCTAATGTCAGGGAATGAATTTGCATGTTCACTCGGCTCATTGTCAGCGAAAATCGCTTGGGTGTGAACACAAAAAACGTGTTGAAAAACGCTGGCGAATAACGAGCGCCGATATTCGTCCCAGTGTGTACGGGCCTTTAGGCAGTTGTCTACAGGGTGGACCGCAAAGTCTTCGCCTGTCACCCTCATTTAGACTCAAGCTCAACATGTCTATGGACCTTTAGATATTATGGTCTGCTTGTGTATGTGTCACTATTCTTTTCTATTTTTTCTATCTCTTATGGATGACTAACTCAGAATGTGTGCATGAATATTAAAACAACTCCAATCAACATGTCTCTTTACATCTTATCCACACAATTCTCCACTGGTGGCACCAGATGTTGAGTTGGGACAACTGTTATTCTGCATTCACACTGCTCTTCTGTGAGCCCAGCTCTCAAAAATATCAACAATGATTTTTCCATTTTTGGCTTCAGTTTTCATTACTTTAGTATTTACTCAGTCGTATCGATACACAAATGCACAACGGTTACTGGCCTATTACTGGTCTTTAAAATGTATTGGTATAGGCCAATATTGGATACAAATATCAGCCAAATTATTGGATATAAATAGTTACACTAAAAATTTAGTAACACCATTACTCGTAATTCTAAAAATAGTACCTAAATTCAACTGAAAAGCATTGAAAACAATTGGTTTTAGTTTTTAGACAAATTTACATTTAGACAAATTAGTAAATAGTTTAAATTGGGATATAACAATGAAAATAATGATCAGAATCAACCATTATTTTAATATTAGTGCATCCTTAGTAGTATTGATTGGGCAAATAAGAGAGAAAATAATAATAAATCTTTATACTAATCTGGTGTAACCTTGCAGAATAGTAAATCTGAAGGACTAGGCTATAAAAAATGACCTCATTTTCTTCTGACCAGGAATTTCCTCTTACAAACACCCACATTTGAGAAAAAGCTACTAATTTACAAGTTCCTAAATTACATACTGCAACATCTATGACCTAAGTGAAGTAAAAGGGACTATGCAATGGATATAGGACGCCACATGGAGGGATCTAAATGATATCTCTCAACCCATCTCTTTTTTTTTCTGTCTTTATCTTAGTAATTTGCTTTGGAAAGGGTAGTTATACATGAAATGACTGCTATTATTTTCTGTTTTGCTTTATTGTCTCACTGCAGAGAATCAGAACAGGATGATCAAAATCAGGGATAGACAGCCTCTAGGACCTGATTAGGCATTAGGTAACCCATAAAAGGTCTTAAAAGTCAGCACTCTTAGATATGCTGTCCTAAGAGGTGAGCAACTCATTGTCTTCCATATTTAGCATCTAGGGCAATTTGTTTCCCAAGGCCGTTGCAAAGCATAGATCAGCAAAATCTGGGTAATATTTGGTGTACATCACAAACTATAATGGACTTCAGTGATACATTAAAGGTGAAGTTGTTTGAAACAATTTCAGACTGGACAAAGGCCCCCTGAGATCGGTTTCTTAAGATGATGAAGTGCATCGTCTACTGTCTTCACCGAGTGATGAGGATAGCACTATAAATCTTCATTAAAACCTGTCTCTTGTTTTGACAGCCTGTGCAGGTTTTGCATCTTCATAACTGCAATGGGAATGTTGTAGAATTTGTGATGTCCAGCCAGTAGATATCTGCTTGATCTATAACAATGATAATTTTGTATAATTAATCATATATATTTAAAAAAAATATATATGGATACAGCGCAACAGCATATTCAAGAATGCAGGAGTCACGAAAATGCATTTTTTCAAGATTTGACCACTTTTAAAATGACACAGCATCTTAAAAAGTAGTGCTCATGGCATGGAGGACTGAAAAACAACATCAAAGATGTCCGTCTACATGTATACTAGCGCTGCCCCTGACTAAAGATTTTTAATGAACCTTTAAATGTATTTAGGCGTAATACTGTATATAGCTTGCCACAAAGTACCGTAAAAGTAATGATTATGAATGTGACTGAAAAAAATAGCAAGGAGACATTTTGATTTCTTAATAAACTAGTGTTTTCCGGGTCAGCTGCAAAGATGAAGTTGACGATGCTGACGATGATCTCCACAGTAAAGTGGACATGCCTTTACAGAGAAATGCGCCTTTCATACAGGTTACATATTCAGAGAGTTTTGTTTTAAAAGCAGACATTTCTATAGATAGATTTCTCATGTCTGTGAGCGAGTTTCAGTACATTTTTGTGACGTGATTAAGTTCATGGAGACCGAGACGGCAGAAAACTCATGCTGTTTGTTTTCTTTACTTTAGAAAAGCACAACGTTTTGTTGTTATTGTGAGGTTACAAATAATCGTTTCAAATGATGTATTACTAGTAGTATTTTAAGTTGTTAAACTTAAGTTGTGAAGTTTTAAGTGATCGAGTCAGCGCCTCCATGTCATGCAGTAAGCGCACTATACTTTAGCTTTCGCGCTTAAACACTTGGATATGCGATTAATAATTGCGCACATTTATCTAAATTAACGTTAGCGGGAGTGGCCAAGTTGCTTATTTGAAACATGTTAGTAACTTGGCCACTCGCTCTGTATTGTTGTCATTGTTGACTTCTAAAGCCATTTTAACTCTATGTGATGCGTTTGTCTGCATAATAATGCAATGTCTCTGAATAATAATGCAATGATAATTATTTTATCATTTTGGGGCTATCCTGCTATTATTAAAATTTATATACTAATATATCATGTACAATTGCAAAGTCTTTACAAAACGGTTTAATTTGTTGACATGCATTGATAATGCATGTATAGGCCTATCCTTAAAAAAATTACATTTAAAGATGTGTAAATTAAAATGAATGTATTTATGAAGATAAAATAAAAATAGTACATTTATGTTTATTAATAACTTCAACCTAGAATAAATTATACAAAAGTGTTCCATGATCATGTATCATGTTTCATAATACTTTATGCATTGTAACAAATCGATTGACAGTCCTAATAAAGCCTATCCATACACATCCTCAAGACTCTCATACAAATACAGATTTAAATTTATGACAGAAGTACAATTCCTTCTTTTAAGACTCAGTATTCCATACACGGCTCGCCACAGGCATCTATTCCTCTCAGCAAAATAAAATACTGCAGACACACCTCCTAACGAGATCACTGAAATAAATACAGATTCTTTGTGAAACCATGAATGTGTGTGTGCTTACAGATTCATTCTCTCCACAGATAGAATGTGATGGAGATGATAAACAAGGTTTATGTTTATCAGAGGTCATTAAAGCCCCTCAGGCCTCATTTCAGATGATGTGCGATCTGTCACGTGTGTCTGTGTGTGTTTTACTGCGACATATAGATGAAGATGTGCAGGGATAGATTTGCTCACCCGGGTTATTTGTTTGAATGGATTAAATGACAGATTTAGAATTGATATTACTATGCGGATGACCTCTGGAAAATGAGAAAAGATATCAGTGCAGAGATTCTTACTTTCATGGAGCAACACACACACACACACACACACACACACACACACACACACACACACACACACACACACACACACACACACACACACACACACACACACACACACACACACACACACACACACACACACACACACACACACACACACACACACACACACACACCTGTGTATTTCTGTCACTGGGGAAGTACAGCACAACTGGGCTTATGAAAATATCATTAAAAAATAATGTTAATATGTTAATGTTCTGTGGCTCTATCTGTCCCTGTCCTGCACTTTTCTCTGTCCTGGCCCACCCTGGGGATGCAGTCTGGCTGGCCGTCCCTTACCCGCTGTCCGAAGGTATTAGTGCAGCTCTGCTGCCCCCCAACTGCCCTATGTCTGCTTTAGTTACCTGTTTCTAAATGATCAGCCTACCTGAGCTTGACCGCAAAAACAAACACACACACCACTGCATCAAATCAGTAGATGGACAAATGCTGCTCAAATGGCACTTTAAAAATGATTCAATCTCATTATACATTATCTGTTCTGATATCTACAAAAGTCATTTACAAGTGCATCTACAAAAGTCAAAGAGATATGTTGCTCACTTTGCTGCTGGTTTGTATCTGTGCCTTCTCCTGGAGAGTGTGTCTGAGGCTCATCTGGGATTTACAATGGCCACATCCATGATGATCATGGGACTCAGAGGAGCAACGTGAGGATCATCTTTGAGGATAGATGGAAAAACATGAGCAGTTTTACAGCTGTGGCACACAAAGTGTCTGTAAACAATGGTTGTATGGACTAATTTGATCACAAGTTAGCTACACTAACAGTCACTAACAAGTAGCAGCTACACTTATGATACTATATCTTTATACATCTACGGAAATTATACTATTTAATTTGGCAATAAAATCTGCACTTAATAGGCACAAAAATTATGAAGCATCTAAAGTCATAGCATTAACGTTTTGCAGCTAATGAAAATAGAAAATTATTTATAACTGAGTCTGACAAATGGCATCTTTTTATACTATATTTTGCTTCAAAATATGAACTGTTCATTTTATTGGTGAATCATATACTAAAATGAACTGTAACAAATGATTCACTAAAATGAAAACTGCAGCCACAATAAAAAGGGAAACACCACTACTTGTTGGAAAATGTAGCTTGTTAAAGAGGAAAAGAGAGCTGAGCTCTCTCGGCCACCATAGAAAAGTAGCATCACTACTGCTGTATTTAAAATTGACCCCCATACCTCATTCACTATTCCCTAATCCCTATATTACTCCACTAATATAGTCCACTTGAAGAAGTGAATTTAGACACTGAGTGCACTGGAAGTGCTGCCGCTTTTGTATAGTTTGTGCCTACTGTTTAATAATAATTTCAAACGTAGCAAACTTGCATGCTCCAGTAGTAATGAAAAGATTTATCTTGTACTTGTCATGGAAACTATCATGTCCAGTATAAACCTTAATTAAACAATTTAGTAATCAATTAAAAAGGATTTTTTACTTGTATGATATTACGCTGTACATAGCCACATTGGACCAGTGGTTTGGAAAATGGATGCACCATGATCACTGTTGATCAATTTAATGCACCCTTGCTGAATAAAAGTATCAATTTCCTTAAAAAAATGACCCCAAACTTTTGAACCGTATTGTACATTACTTCCCTTTACTTACATGCAATCTAACAATCTTTTTAATCACTCTGATACCCCTGAAACCAACTGCTAAATGGTCTGAAAGTGTTGTGTTTATGCACAATTTAACAGCTGTGACAATGCAAGCAGTTTCAATTGAGCTGTGTGAAATATCACCTCTAGCCTTCATCATCTCAACTATGCAGGACAAAATCTCCAGCTAACGTGTCATGGCCTGTTATTTATATAACGTAAACACTAACTCAGTGTTTAAGAAAAGTTAAGTTCACTAGCAAAACAGAATATGCCCTAAAATAATATGTGACCCTGGACCACAAAACCAGTCTTATGTGTAATTTTTTTTAAATTGAGATTTATACATCATCTGAAAGCTGAATACATAATCTTTCCATTGATGTATGGTTTGTTAGGAAAGGACAATATTTGGCCGAGATAAAACTATTTGGAAATCTGGAATCTGAGGGTACAGAAAAATCGAAACATTGAGAAAATCGCCTTTAAAGTTGTCCATTTCTATTGGCGATTGTGCTGCATCCATTCACAAAAATAAATGTTTTATATATTTAAGGTGGGAAATTTACAAAATATCTTAATGGAACATGATCTTTACTTAATATCCTAATGATTTTTGGCATAAAAGAAAAATCTATAATTTTGACCCATACAATGTTTTGTTGGCTATTGCCACAAATATACCCGTGCGACATAAGACTGGTTTTGTGATCCAGGGTCACATATGTAGATGTATTTTCTAATCACATATTATTAACTCACTGCTGCATAATTCTGTGTAATCATAGGTAGACCATACAACCAGACATAAGTAGACTTCCATGAAAGAAAAATCCAAGGAAAAGGAAATCCAAGGTCATCAGAAAATGTTATGTCTGCTGTCTGCGTTTGACTTTCTGACCTTATACTTGCACTCAAAAGTGAAAAGTGTAAGGGTGAAAAAAACTCTGAACACAGATATAAAATTAACCTTCCCAAAAGGACCACTCAGTGACAAGCAGTCCTGGAATCTAGTCATAACCTTCACAAGTTGAGAGGGCGAATCCAACGCTAAGAGGAATGCACAGAATGTGTCACTTTTGAGGGGTCACTGCTCATATGGCCAAATGTGGCCGCTTCCTGTCTCAACTGAAGTGAAATACAACACTGTGAAAACATTGCAAGCGAGAACATTCTTTAAATTACACTACAGTTAGACAAGGTCATTGGTTTTTACCACTCTTGCTCGTGAAAACTAAATTTCTCTTCTTTTAAATACATTATCTGTCTTTCAGAGAGGAGCTGCAGCGCTAATTTGAAATTCAGTTAAATTACGCATATTTGGAGAGCTCTAAAATCAACAATGAATTTTGACAAATCAGATAAACACTAGTATGACAGAAAAGCATTGAAAGGAATTCTTTGGTTTATTTGGTGCATATTTGGGAGCAGATAAAAATGCTGCATAGTTTTAGTCAAGTCACCTTTATTTATATAGCGCTTTTTACAATACAGATTGTATCAAAGCAGCTTCACAGTGATAACATGAAAAAAATACCACAACATTTGTTTTCTAGAAGAAAATTATGTCATCGTCCACCTTAAGTAAGGCATATCAATAATATTGTTGAATATTAAATGTCTCCAACTAAGCAAGCCAAAAGCCAAGGCAACAGTGGCAAGGAACCAAAACTCCATCAGGTGACAGAATGGAGAAAGAAACCATGGGAGAATCCAGGCTCAGTCGGGGCCAGTTCTCCTCTGGCCAATGAGCAAACAGTGTATGATTATGATTCAGGCAGCATTACAGGTCATAAGTTAGATTGGATCAGAACATGCAGAATTTTTATCAATGCAGCCTAATAATCATTTAACTGACTTGAATAATAGAAATGTATAATGTTCTATATGAATGCCAGGTAAAAGAGAAGCGTTTTTAGTTTAGATTTAAACTGACAGAGTGTGTCTGCTTCCCGGACAATGTTAGGAAGACTGTTCCAAAGTTTAGGTGCTAAATAGGAGAAGTATCTGCCTGCAGTTGATTTTGATATTCAGATTTGGCCAGAATTTTGAGATTGCAGTTGACGTGAAGGACTATAATGCGTTAAGAGCTTGTTCAAGTACTGGGGAGCTAAGCCATTTAGTGCTTTGTAAGTAGTCAGCAATATTTTAAAATTTATACAATGTTTAATAGGGAGCCAATGCAGTGTTGACAGAACGGGGCTAATACGGTCATACTTTCTGGTTCTAGTGAGAACTCTAGCTGCGTTTTGGACCAACTGGACTTTGTTTATTAAGCAACCACCCAGTAGAGCTTTACAATAATCTAGCCTTGAGGTCATGAACGCCTTTTTCATTGAAAACATATGTCGTAATTTAGATATATTTTTTAAGATGGAAGAATGTGGTTTTACAGATTCTAGAAATGTGGCTTTTAAATGAAAGATTGGTATCAAAGAGCACACCAAGGTTCCTAACCGACAACGAAGAATTAAGTAGTAGGAAATTACTAGTCCTCCAAATTTTTATATCAGCTATGCATTCCATTAATTTTGTGAATTGGTGCGTTTTGTTGGGGCGCATAGAAATATAGAGCTGAGTATCATCAGCGTAACAGTGAAAACTAATTCCATGCTTCCAAATTATATCTCCCAAGGGTAGCATGTACAGAGTGAACAGTAACGGTCCTAGTACTGAGCCTTGTGATACTCCATACTGAACTTTTGATCGATATGACATCTCTTCATTTACTGCTACAAACTGATAACGGTCCGCTAAGTATGATTTGAACCATGCTAGTGCAATTCCCCTAATGCCAACATAATTTTCGAGTCTATTCAAAAGAATGTTGTGGTCGATGGTATCAAATGCAGCACTAAGATCGAGTAACACTAATAGTAAACTCTAATGAGAGCAGTCTCAGTACTATGATATGGCCTAAATCCTGACTGGAAATCCTCGCAGATACCATTTCTTTCTAAAAGGGAACATAGTTGTGAGTAAGGTGACCAGACGTCCCGAAAAATTCGGGACAGTCCCGAAATCTAAGCTGTTGTGCCGAATCCCGAATCCGGCCCTAATTGTCCCAAAAATTATACTAAAGCAAAAATCTTGAGTAGTTATTGTCTGATAAAACATTAAAAACTGTCCGTGGAGGCTGAGTGCTTTGTAAGTAGTCAGCAATATTTAAAAATTTATACAATGTTTAATAGGGAGCCAATGCAGTGTTGACAGAACGGGTCAGAACAGCCAATGAGCACCCCCGCCGGCTGCAGCATCTTTTTTTTGAAGTTCTACAAATATACCGTAGGCGAGTAGGACAGTGAATGTGCAGGCAGCCAGTCGTAAAGGATTGGTCGCGGCACTGTGTGCAAAAAAATACTTCGGCTTAATGTCTGATGTCGGGTTACACAAAGCAAATCATCTACACAATTATTTAGTTTTCTTATTTAATGACAGACAATTTAGTTGTAATAATAATTTTGGCATAAGGCTTATTAGCGTTAGGCTAAAGCCTGAAAGGTCTGATTTATGCACTGTTACAACAGTCAATTTGTTTTTTTTTTTTACAATGGCATTTGAGTTCAGGATTTTAATGTTTTTTTTTTGTGACAGACTAAAGACTAATGTCAGACTGTTGATCTTTGAATAAAAATATGTTTTGTTCAGGTTTGAAATTCATTATCTTTTATTATAGGCTATGTAGTCTAATATCATAGTAGGCCTACAGTAGTAGAATACCATCTCTTTTCAACAGGTCAGGTCTGCCCCAAAATATTTTCCTATATTATTTTGCGGACACCACTTAGACAGCTAGCCATTGAGTGAGGACAATCTACTAAGTACAGGCATGAAAACAGGTCAGGGGTAAAAAAGGTGAGAAGGATGCGGCAGCAAAAAATCCAATCCAATCAACTTTTTTTTGACCAATGCATTACATACTAATTGCGCACTAACCCAGTGCCGCCAATTAAACAAAACAAAACGAATGGGCCGCCGATGTACGAGTTTTATGGGCCGTTAAGACCAAAAACGAAACAAAAAAGTATGAGATGTATCGGCCCAAAAAGCATGTCGGCCCACCGGGAATCTCCCCGTAGTCCCGATGGCATTAGCCTACATGCCTGGACGTCACACAAAACAAAATCCTACCTGTAGCCTTTCACCATCCACTTATTTAGCTGCTGTCGCATCAATTTACATGCCATCTCCTTTCCCCTCTTTCTTTTTCTATTTTTAGCCCCGACAGCTTTTTTGCGTTATCCATCTTTTTCGACGACAACTCACTATTCGTTCCTGCTCGCTCAGCGCTCACGGCACCCGCGCCCGCTCGCGATATTATCATGTCCTCTTCTATGCCTTTATGCCTGTAAGTACAGTATCTCATCACTCCTTCTCATCATTCCTTCCCTTAATAAACAGTGTTCTCATAAGAAGGAATGGGAGACAAAGAGTGTGAGAATCTGCATGGATGTGAATGAAGCCACTCCAGAAATGAGGCACAACCTCAGCCTCAGGATATGGAATAATGCACAGGATGAAACAAATGTTGTAGAAAAAGAGGAACAGATGAAGTGAGCAACAGGGAAAGAGAGAGGCAAAGACAGAGAGAAAGAGAGAGAGCACAAGCCAAGGGAAACACCTAGGGATGAGGCTTGACACTGTGACAGCAATAATTGAACTGAAGCTGTCTTTTCAAAACTCCCAGCTAAAAGTCCAACACAATTACAATTGTTCAGATCACAGGAAGGAGTCGTTCTAAGGTCCTCCGATCAACGTGCCTTTCTCCCTCTGTTCCCTTTGATTCTCTTCTGACACCAATTAAAACTGAAGAAAGAGCATGAAAAGTGTTACATGCTTAAAAAGAACAAGAGGAGGAAGTTGCAGGTGTACTGTATGTGGTGGAGGCACAAGTTTTATTTTCCGAAAAAAGACTGAATCAAACTCATTTTAATGCTTCATTTGTCTGACAGTAAGAACATCAGACAGTTATTCCCATGTTTGAAGTATAATCTTGGATTATAGTAAAAAAAAATTGTTAAGATTTTTGAGAAAAAAAAATACATTCTATTATTCTATACACAATTTGAGTGAAGATCTTAGGTATAAAGAAGGTAAATATAACTGCAGTGCCCAGCCTATCTTCTTAAGATTCAACAAACAAAATCACTTCACAGCCTTTGCAGATAAGAGCAGCTGGAACTTTCATAGAGCCTTACAGCAAAACATCTACAACTGTGCTTAAATGTAACCAGAGTTCCCCATCTGTCAGTCACACAACAATGTCGACTGACAAATGGGGTCTCACTTTTGAGCCCCAGTCACCTCTGAGTTGTAGAAAATCAGCCAATGGAATTCTTGAGTGGAAATTGCACGCAAAGCCACTCCCCTACACATAAAATAAGACGGTGTCACAAATCCACTCATTTCATTTTGTAGCCGAGTGGTTGCACAGATCACTCTGAAGATCACCCTTCCAATCACCAAGCAACGAGTGTGCTACGGAGATCAATGCTGGAAAAGGACACATTCAGTGGGTTGCGCTTCAGCGCAAAGAGCAAGCATGGTCGGCAAGCAAATTTTTAAACCCCGTGTGTCATTCGGCTTTCCGGGTGAGGATCAGATGTCAATAGCTGCATCGGAATGCGGACTATCCCTTACGAAAAAGAAGTATACTTTAAGTTAATTTTATGCAGTATACTTCAAGTAATGTTCAAGTATATTTTTAAGTATACTTTATGTAGTAAGTATACTAATATCAATGTGTACTTGTAGTAAACTTGTAAGTGTAATATTTCAATACTGCTTGGGACTAAATTGGCCCACTTTTAGTATATAAAAGTATACGTTTAAGTGTACTATAAGTGTAACAGTAGTAAACTTTAAGTACACAACTAGGTTTCTCATTTGTAATGCATCTGTACTACAAGTGAACTAATAAGTATACTAGTAGTTTACTATTTTAATACAAGTGAAGTGTACACTGAAGTGTACACTCTCTACTAGTTTAGTTTAAGTTTTAGTTTAGTTTTCTTTAAGTGAACATAACATTATACTTATAGTTTATTATTTACATATTTTTGCACTTGCAGTATACTACTATGTTCAAATGTAGATTTTATTTTTATACTTGAAAAATACCTTTAACTGTACTTTAATTTTAAAAACATTTTATTAGCTTCATGCATACTTTTTTTATCAACACTTGAATGTCTGTAAGTTTGATAAAGAAAAGCAACATTTTAAACAAAAAAGTTGAGAAAATACATTTTTTGTCAGAGACTATGCCTTGATCAGATTTAGAATGATGATAAAACACAGATGGAGTAGATCGAGTAAAAATGCAGATGGAGTAGATTCAACACCCCCAAAGCTTCACATTCTCTCTGTATAAGTCAAGTACACTTAAGTGTAATTTTAAATATATTTCTGAGAAGTACATAAAGTATATTTTTGAGAAGTATATAAAACGTAGACTGAAAGTATATTTTCTTATTCTTAGTTTAAAAGAAGTATACTAATAGAACACTTGAATAAACATATTTTTCGTAAGGGATTGTCCTCTGCAGAGGAAGATTAAACTGAGCTTCCCCCTTCGGGCATGGTCACTCAGGCTGAGTTGGATGCAGAGTTGATGGCCATGCTTGCACGGGCTGCCGTGGGCATTGGACTCAAGTGGAACACTCCACCTTGTCTTGAGAGCTTAGGGTTGGACGATTGGTTCCTGGGGGTGGTGCGCAGTTCACAACCGCGTTCCAACTTGGTGCCTTTCTTCCCGGAAGTGAATGCGGAGGTTCAGAATTTGTGGAAGGCACCTTTCACTGACTGAAGTGGCGTCGCAGCCTTCTCCACTCTCACTACCCTCGACGGTGGGCCCACCAAGGGTTATGTGGATTTTCCTCACGTGGAGCATGCAACTGTGGTGCACTTGTGCCCACAAAGTGCCGCTACCTGGCGGAAACGTCCGCGTCTCCCGTCCAAGACCTGTAAGATGATGAAAGCCCTTGCTGCTCAGGCTTATAGTGCTGCTGGACAGGCCGCCTGTCCATTTCTCCCCTGTCTTTACCAAGTCGCAGAGGCTGCCCTTGCCCCGCTAAGGGAAGTGGGCATTCGCATTCTCAACTATCTCGACGACTGGCTCATTCTAGCTCACTCTCGAGATCTGTTGTGCGAACACAGGGACTTGGTGCTCAGGCAATTCATTCCACTGGGGCTTTGGGTCAACTGAAAAAAGAGCCAGCAGAGAATCTCTTTTATCAGTTTGGAGTTGGACTCGGTCAGTATAATGGCGAGTCTCACCAATGAGCGTGCACAATCAGTGCTGAACTGCCTGAATACGTTCAGGGGCAAAACTATGGTTTCATTGAAACATTTTCAGAGGCTCCTGGGGCATATGGCATCGGCAGCCGTGGTCATCCTGAGACCTGGCCCGGATACGTGCCTAAAGATCCCACTACTCCTTTTCAGGACTAGGTGGTGAACTTGCAAGCGCTGCCCCCCAGAGGAGGCAGACCCAGCCCTTGTGTTGCAGTGTCCCCTTCACACCCTGCATGTTTATGTGGACTGCACACAGAGCTTCAGAAGTTCTGAGCAGCTCTTTGTCTGTTTTGGACATTAGCAGAAGGGCAAGGCAAGCACAGGTTGGCCCACTGAATAGTGGATGCCATCACCTTGGAGTACCAATCCCAAGGTGAGCCGTGCCCCCTCTGAGTTAGGGTTCACTCCACTCGGAGTGTTGCCTCTTCCTTGGCAGACATCTGCAGAGCTCCGGGCTGGGCGACACCTAATACCTTCACGAGATTCTACAATCTCTGGGTTGATCAGGTTTCTTCCCATGTGTTCAAACAGTTAATGTGCAGGATGGCTCCGTGTCTCGGTTGTAGCACCATTCCCCTCTAAGGGGGGATAGAAGCGCTTTTTTGGCTAGCCAGGTTAGTTCCACACTTGGCGAACCCTGGATTGAGATTCCTGCGAGCATCTTTCGGCAGCCAGATGCAACGGAGGCGTCCATTGACAGGGCCAGTACTTGAGTGCATGCCTGCTCGGTCAGCCCCTGTACTGGGCTCTGTGTATTCTTCCATGGTACAGTTTTCCCGTTGGTAAACCTGTGTCTTTCCCTGGGCATATATTGCTCTGTCCCGTCATTGCATCTGTGGTAGTTCCATCCCTGGCTAGGCAGGGCCTATCGCAGAGCCCTTTCCATATGCAGCACTCCCCCATGGGCCAGTTCATATGTGTATTTCCACATGTTCCTCCCTCTCCTTTGGACTAGATGCTACTCCAGCGTTAATAACACTGGCCATGGCTGTAAAAAAATGGAATCGAGAACCAAAGCACTCTTCCCGAGAAATAAATTGTAAAAGGAACAGAAGCTACGACCGTCTCCATGGTAAGCCTTGTCCCATCCATTCCGTTGGCATGGAGGAATAACATTCTGGGCTTACACGGGGCACTGGGTAGGTTACAACTCAACGGAAGCAGTTGCCAAAAGGGCACGCTACAGCTTGCCAGCATCTGCATCTCCATCACTCGAAACTAGGCATGTGCCGGTATCAACTTTTCATGCTGCGATTAATTGATTGAGCTTTTACCACGGTATACGGTATTATCACGATATTTTAATTGCTCAAGAGAAATGGATGGATTGGTGGGGGGATGTAGAAAAAAAACTACTTGGATTAGAATAGTGATTGTCAAAACATTTGGTAACTAAATAGAATTTTACACAATTTTCACGCTTTCAATTCTTGGGATTTGATTTCAATCTTGATTCAGTATAGACTTTTTGGATAATTATTAGGTAGGCTACAGTAGATAGACGTTAATTTTTCTCAAGAAAAAATATATCTCACATAATGCTGTAAACATACAGAGAGCCCTGTCTGCTGGTATTATTAAAGGTTAAAAATTAACTAATTAAATTAAATATAATTTGGTTTTCATTATAATAACAATTATGACACAAGTAAAAATATAATACAAATGTAATATAGTGCACATATTTAGCAAAATACTCCTCTCTATAGCTATTTTTTTCTAGTCAACTAACGGGTTGGTCATTAAATGGCTTTCCTGAGGTAAATGTAACGTTCTGTGACATAATTGTTCACCTGCAGTTTTATTGACCTCTTTCCGTGGTTGAAAAACACTGAATGATCGATATTATGTATGAGGCATATATACCTTTCGGTAAATTGTAGCCTACTGTATCTTTAAATAAAAAGTAACAGATGATCGGTTTAATTGAACTGAGGCGCTACAGTGATCTGTCAAGCCACATTTACAAGCACCAAAACAGTATTTATTGTCTGAATTTCGTAATAAAATGGACAGAACATGAGAGCTGAGAATTGTTTTCATACCATAATAACCTGCTCTGTCTAGTCTGTCGGTCTCCGTGTCCTCTTTGCTCCGCGATTTTTCTCTGCCTGAGAAACTGCATGTGGCGCGAGAGCGTTTGAAAAGTGTAAATTGCGTGAGTCTCACGCTGAATGCGTATTGACAGCTCTGCTTTTAGAAGGGGGATAAATCGTCGGCAGCGTTCCTCCTTCCGTCATGCTTCTTCTCCATGTGGGGATTGTTTACATTAGACTAGAGTGCGCACTGCGCAGCATGCACACAGTGCTTCATGTGGGGATTGTTTACATTAGAGCGCGCACGTGTTTCGCGCAGCATACGCAGTGTTTGTTTAAGCGGTTGATGGAAAATAAGCTAATACGCGTTCTATAAATATAAATTCTGATCTATTATTTTTCACGGTATTTTGAAGTGCCCACGATAACAATATCGTGCATATTCATTACCGCGATTTATCACATTACCGGATACCGGCACATGCCTACTCGAAACACAGTTCAGTGTTTGTGCAGATTTTCATATAGGGACTAAATTTGTCAATCAACATAACGTTGGAACAAATGGGGAAGGTCTTGGTTACTGATGTAAACCTCATCCCCTAGTCGAGGAAATGGAGACATTAGCCGCTTTCCGACCAAGAAGTTACAGGAACTTAGTTATAGGAACTGTCCACTTCTAAACAGTTCTATGAACTACTCTCCCCCAAATTCGGTTTTGCTGTTTGCGTTCGCGCTGGCCAAGTGGCCATAGGAACTGGTAGAAGGGGTAAGGGAGTGACGCAAGCACGGCGACTTTTATTTTGACGGAGCGACAGACCTTTATTTTGACGGCGCTGAGAACGCGAGAGCGACCAATGCTCGCATTCTCTGTGTTCATTAGTTAGTGATCTGTCTAACAGTACTGTTCAACATGTTATTATATAGAATTGTTAAAGAAAGTACACAGTATATGAAAAAAAAAGTTATTAGCCTATGCCATGTGGTTGATGTCCAGTGTTGCTAGCTGAGCAGAAATACATAATCATGTTTGACTTGGTCCCCTCAAAGTTACATTGGATTTTCTCTTCAGCATAAAGGTTTAGAGGCCCATCACTGTTTTCCCTGTTTGTATGGAGTAAATATATAGGCTATAATCTGTGTGTTTACATATAGCTGTTTTAAAAATGGCAGGTGCTGGTGTTTTGCGTGCGTTCGGTCATCAACATACACTAACGTCACGGGTAGTTCCTATAGTGCTGGTTTAGACCCTACTCTGAAGTAGGAGCTAAATTAGTTCCTCCAAATGGAGTTCCTAGAACTAAAGTCGTTACTAGTGTGTGTGTGTTTGCACCACAGGAACATACGGGTACTTTAGCAAATAGTTCTAGGAACTGAACATATGGAGCTCCTCTCATAATCTTAACCATCAGTTTATTCGTATGAAGATTGCTCATAGGGCATATCTTACTCCTAGAGTCAGACACTTAATTGGTCAAGCTCCACACCCATTTTGTGCTTTGTGCTCACAAAATACTTTGGGGACTTTTATGCATATAATGTGGGACTGCCCTAAGATTTATGATTTTTGGAATAAGGTGTTACAATCATTGTCTGATCTGATTGATATTCAGCTCCCTATGGACCCTGTTTTACACCTTCTCAATGATGACTCTAAACTTGAAGGCATGAATGAAAGGTCTAGAAAAATTTGGTTAGCTGGTCTAACAGCAGCCAAGAAGATCATTGTTCAAGTTTGGGTTCCACCCCACAACTTAGCCCATAAGCATTGGCTGAATACATTCTTAGAGATTCTTTTTCTTGAACTTTCTTCTGCCAAGATCAACGTCGCTACACCTCGGACTATACAAACATGGAGCAATGGAATTACCAGAGTTCAGGACATTTTACTGGAAGGACAATATGTGGACTGTTCTATAACACTGACTGTGCTACACTAATAGTTATGTTGTATCCCATGTGGTAGGGGTGGGTGTAAGTATTGCTGTTGTATCTGTATTGTTACAATACCTCTTTTATATTGTTACCCTTTAATACAATAAAAATTGAGTAAAAAAAAAAAATAGTTCTAGGAACTGTGAAAAGGTTCCTCCGGTCAGAAAGCGGCTATTATGTCCCCCTTGCCACAACCATGAACCACCGTTGAATGGTCGGGGCTCCTCAGCATAAACTTGAATGAGTGGATGCATGCCGCCATCTTTTATACCTATATGGGGGAGTGGCTCGGCATGCAAATTACACTCGCCAATTCCATTGGTCGTTTTTGCTAAAATTCAGAGGTGATTAGAGCTCCCAAGTGAGACCCCATTTGTCAGTCGACATAATGTTTCCATTCCCTCTATCATGGAATGAGGGTAACACCAGTAATCAAGACGATAATGAGTGCACATTTGAAAGCTCCTATAGTCGATATCAGATCGGTCTACTTTGAAGTTGTTGTTTTTTTTTTTCGTATTTCTTGCTGTTTGGACAAAATATAGCCTAGTCATTAATCAGATTTAAAACAAACAAACAAACAAACTTTATAATATGGATGAGAAAAAAATAAACAAAAACACTCAATCACAATCAGCTCACATACTACTTAGGCAGCCTTGCTATAAGTGTGATACTGTCTAGTCAGCTGGTCAATACTACAAAACAAACCAAGACGGGTTCAGGATCCTGACAGAAACAAGTACAAATCTTAACAATCTCCATCAATGGAAGCAGGTTTTGGACAGGAATTTGCCCTCCTCTGAGGGCCGGTAGAAATGAAAATTATAAATGTTAATTTGTTTGCTGTTTAAAAAACCCATTACCTTACAATTTCCTTCCTGAGTTTGCAGTGATTTTTTTTTTTTTACATATAAGTGATCTACTTCCTTACTTTAATGAAACCCTTAAGTACCTTGCCATCTGATGCAAAAATATTGTGCCATGTTAGCCTGCAGGGTACAAAACTTATTTGTCTTACAGACTTGGTCCCCAAGGCATGAAACTGTCACCAGAAGACAGTTTGTTTACAAAAGCAGATTTCACAATAAACTTGTTAACTGTGACATGACATTCTATTGGTTGTTTGTTTATAGTAATCTCCTATTAAAAATAAATTATGAATATATTGTATAATGATGCTATAGCCTAATACAGTTTTTGCTACTCCTTTTAATATTGTTATCATAGTTGATGTCAACAATTTTAAAGTTTGACAAAAATGTTGATTACCACAAAAGTTAAACTTCGACTCCTCCCTGTTTTTCTCTTTAAAAAATAGAAGCAAAAATCTGGGTTACAGTGAGGCACTTACAATTAAAATGAAAGGGGCCAATACACAACTGTTAAAACCAACCTTCAACAGTATAGCAACAAAAATATACTGTACTGTAGGTGCATTCAACCGTAAGTGCCCTATGAAGTGGACTTTATTCTACGGTATTAAGTTACATTCCAATGAAAAGGGAGGATACGGCTGCATCCGAAATCACATACTTCCCTATAATATAGTAGGCAAAAAAAAGTATGTGACAAAAGTAGTATGTCCGAATTCACAGTACTCATAAAAGAGTAGGCAAAAATTACCTGTATGACCTACTTCTTCCGGCGAGATTTTGAAGTGTGCATATACATTAGACACTACTATCCCATGAGACCACAGGAGAGAATTTATGAATGGAGATGAAGTGAAGCAACTGATGCTGGAAGGTCACATGATAATGACAACATGGTGAATGTAGTACGCCCGGATTACATTCATACTACACACATTCATACTATATAGAAAATACTTTTTAGCAGTCGTGAAGTAATTACTTATACAGAATAAGTACCTACTCAAGAGAGTATGCGACTTCAGACACAGCCCATATGTTCAGTTTAAAGCACACTGTGAATTACATGTAAGGGAACATCAAAACATCACTTCACAGGAAGTGGAGAGAGAGAAATTTACCCATCAGTCATTGTGCATTGTACACTTAAGTTTGAAAAAATAAGAAGGACAGTGAAAAGGAGTTGAGGCTTCGATGTAATCGAGTTATTCCCACGTGTGGTTTGTACACGGTTGTTCGCGGGTATAAAATGAGCAAGACACGACAGCTACAATGCAATTTTCATGATTACAGTTAAACAAGATAAGAGACAAATTGAACAAACAAATAATGTTTGTTTTCATATTAAACATTGCAACAGACATTTATCTTTCAAATATGACAATTTAAATTAATACACTTATTAAATGAATTATACATTTATATTTATACAAACACACATGGATATATTATATACACATGTACAGTATAGCACAAACATATGATACACTATTTGTATTTATAGAACTATATAATGTAATCAAACTTTAAACTTATCTAATATCTTTGACTCAAGAATCATTTATGTTTGATGACGTTGTAGGGTGTTCTGAATGAACACATTATGTTAAATGAACCTCAACCGATACACCATTTTCAGGGAATAGGCGTATAATACTGCGTAGGGACCCTGTCAGTTGGAACGCTGATGCGTATTATAATATAAGTGTGGAAAAAATATATAATTTCTGTGTAAAAACATTGAAAATTTTACACCTTTGCTGTCAAAAAAATAACATCTAAAACCCAAGTCATGGTAAAAATGACAAGAACAACTGTACAGGTCAAATAATACATAGTTTTAACTGAAGAATTAACATGTTTTTAAAAGCTTCAAATTTTAGTGCTGTAACCTTGAATTTTACTTGCTTGGTTATTTATTTATTTTATTTTATTTTATTCAAAGATAAAAAGAAATGAGCCAAATTATTTTGTGGCAATCAACATCATACCACAAATTGTGCCGAGCACAAATTCTGAGAGACATAGCAGTAACACTAACAACATTTTCTTTTGTATTTTGGTTCATATTTAAGTTTTTTGGTTACTTCTAGGCTTAGCTGTCACTGGTGTTTTCCATTTCTTCCACTGACATTTCCCCAATGGACCTGTATAGAATGTAACTGACTACTACACTGCTTAGCAAGCATAACTAAATGGGTTACATTCTGCATGCATTGGCACATTACTCATAGAAATCAGAGAATACAGTAGCATGAAGTCTGAATAAACTAGCCTAATTAAGATGCTAACAATTGTTACGAAATGACATCTGGTTAAAATCTGAAAATCAAGTAGCCTATACAGGTCAAGTGTCCACATAAGCATCTAGCTATGGGCTCATGCTAAGCCTTTATTTGGCTGAAACTGGCTTTAGGGGTGTTAAAGACTTGTTGTGTGAGCTTATGTGTGTGTGTGTGTGTATATGGCGTGACACTCAGAACTTCCTCTTGAGCGTCAGTTCTTTCCCAGCTCTTAAATGGATTTCACATCATTATGCTCTAGCCCAGAGAACCCAGGGCCAAATCAACCAAAAAGAGTTCAGCCATTAAAACGCGACATTTCCTCGGCTCTTATGGCCCTCTTCCCTCATCATTAAAAAGGCTGTGACTCACATGTAACTGACTGACGGATGGGTGCAACCCTCAGGTCACTGTCGTTGCCACACATACTTAACACACACACACACACACACACACACACACACACACACACACACACACACACACACACACACACACACACACACACACACACACACACACACACACACACACACACACACACACACACACACACACACACACACACACACACACACACACACACACACACAGAAAGCCCTCCATCCAGGCTTTAGATAAAAACAATCTTTCCTCAAAAAAGAGTTTATTTATTTATACTCTGAAGCCCTTTGAGGAACCACTGACCTTAAACCTGACCAGCACACTCTGAAAAGAAGAAGAACCCTGGAGGTCATATTATTAATACAGTCATTCTTAGTAAAATGCACAATGCTGTTTCTCTTTTGTGTGCAGACACACATAAGCAGTGTCTAGAAATGCCCGAGCTACACAACCACTTAGAAATAAATGAAATGGAAATTTTGGCCATTTTTTATGATAATCTGGTCCATTATGCTTTTTCAATTCACTAATAAGATTACCTCCAATTATCTAAAAATTAACATTCTGTCATCGTTTACTCACCCTCATTGCATTATAAATTTGGCCATTTGACTTTTTTTCTTCTTTGGAGAGATCTTGAGTAATGTACTGGTCACTCTTTTACATGCATTTACAATTAATCAAATGGCGTATGAAAGCATAAAAATATTCTGCACGACTAGTGCAAGTCTTCTAAATTCATACTACATCTGTCTGTGAGTTGAACTTGAGAACCGAATCAACCTGATTCATGAATCAATAAAAAAAAAAAAAAAACAGTTCCCAATAAGGACAATAATACTTCTCTAAAAGTGTGGTTACACAATTACTATTGTTTCGTCAAATTTTCGTGGATGAAATCCAGTCATTTTAAAAGGAATCAACATGATCGTGATTTACGGATGAGGGTGAAAGATTTCACAACGAGTTCAAGTTGGTCATACAAATTCGCTGTTTACCAACAGAAATCTGCTTGGTTTGAAAGTGACTTCTATGTCTGCAAAATTTTGCACGGACTTGGAATGTAACACACTATATGGACTATTTTCATGGTGCTTGGCAGCCCCCGTCCCCCTTTACTGCAATTATACTGAAAAGAGTGACCTGGATATTATTCTTCAGAAATTCACCTTCTGGGTTCCACAGGGGAAAAAAAAATGTAATACGGGTTTGGATTAACAACTTAAGGACAAGTAAATAATGACAGATTTTCATTTTCGGTTGAACTATCGCTTTAACAGTAACTGCTCTGGGATCAGAGCAGCAATCACACAGACTTTTTGACAGACAGATAAAGAGGCATAAAATGTTTAGAATCTTTCCAGCATTTCTACCAGAAAGACGTGGGAGGCAAAATAACGTAACAAGTATGCATTTATTAACAAACCCGGTAAGCAAGTATTATGATATAGGGCCCTATCTTACACCCTATCTTTTCACGTCCTGCGCCACGTTGTTTAAATAGCAAATGCATTTGCGCCCATTTGTGTGCCCATGGGCGTGCTGGTCTGAAAACGAGGTGTGTTCTGGCACATTGTTGGCGTGTTGCTATTTTGAGCCAACAGAAATAGACTGCGCCATTGACCAACTGAAACCTGGTCTAAAGTCAATGGCGCAATATTGTTTTTGTTATTAAATGGCACGAGCGCAAATGGCATTTAAAGGGAATGGGAGATGAGACTCTGATTGGTTTAATGCACGTAAATCCCAAAACACACCCATTACTCAATATGAGAATAGGGACAACCCTTTTAGACCATGCGCCTGGTGCGCCGACCATTTTTCCCGTCGTTAAACTAGCAAAAGTGGATTCGGACATGCCCTTTGTGATCTTACGCCCTGCACTTTAGACCATGCGCTTAGATTGTTAAAATAGGCCCCATAAAGTTCTTTAGCGTAGGCCCCGTCCGTAGCTCGCAATCCGAGGGTACGGAATATGCATTTCCTGCCTGAAGACGAAGGCAGGGGTGCAGCTGACCCCCTGGGAGGTATGGGAAGGGACCATCCTGGTGGTGGTGGGGAGGATGGAGGTGAATGTAGGCGTCAGCATTTGCAAACTCAGACATGTGTAAGTACCGATCTTTTATACTACAAGTATTAGAACACGATTGGTTAGATGAGAAGGGAATAAGTGATGTAACAATTGAGTCTTTCCGGCAGAACTTGCGCTAAAGCTTTCATTTCTCTCCCTCTTTCATTTTGTTCTTTCTTCTCACTGTTTTTGTGATCTGGAGATGAGTGGGAGTGTTCCCCTGAGTGTGTGTTTGTGCACGTGTTTACAGCCATACACTCAGGGTTAGGGCTCTGTGGGGGTGTTAAAGTGGGGCACCCTCCAACCTTGCTCCACATCCCTACGGCAAGTGAGCTGTCAGGAAGATTTGGGGGAGTGATTCGTTGCCCCCATCACCCCTTCATCCCCTTCAGCACCAGCAGAGCCTCTCTAGCCTCATCCATCCCTAGGCTGTAGTGTCTGTTTGGCTGTTTGTCGGAGTGCAGATGCTTCATGCCCACTCAAAGCACCAGGCAAACGGCATTCTGGGGGATTTACAGGCTTTGAAATCGACTGTCAAACCGTCACTGTGCAACATGGAGCTGTGGAAAAAATGTGCCAAGAGAGTCACCCAAGTCTCCCGAGATAAGAATTCAGTCAAGGCAGAGGAAAGATGAATTTGGGACCGGCGAAACTTTGACAAGTAAGCTTGTAAAAATATATGGTTGTATGTGTGTGACTAGAACATCAGTATTTAATTCCCTACAGCCCTTCTGCAACGCAGGACAGTTTCCCCGGAGGAATGTAGAATGTGTACAAACAGAATGCCAAACATGACAGAATATGATCCTTACAGGCTCACATCTGCACTTCAAAACTGAATGTCTTTCATATTAAGGGGAACTTGGGCCGTGTGGCGAATGAAAAGGCCGGATGAGAATATCTGGTCAACTTAGCTAACTTAAATAGAGTGTACGTATCACATCAAGTGTTTTCCAGTATTGGAAAAGGTCAACCTAAGGAAAAATTAAAAAGATTTTCACAGACTTACATCATACAGCTATGGTATTGTCTGTGGAAATGTGCTGCTTTTTATGCAGACATTCAGCATTATATTTTAACTTATGAAGGTTATTTTCAAAGAAAGATTGAAAAGTGTATCTTTTCCCAATAACTGCTAAATGAAAAAAAATCCATAGACGAAGGTACAGACATATTTCACGGGGAAGAAAGGTTTACTGTCTAATGAATGAAGCGATGAATGAATCAAGCACCTTTCTATTGGTCAATAACATCTGTTGGATCTAGGAATCTGTGGGATCAGTTGAATCTGTCGCAGAATCTGTGTGGGGAAATCATTTGCCCTCGCACAAAATTTCTGATCACATGTATTCCTATTACATTTTTTACTAACACATTTCCACTTAACAGGCTATATACTGTATTTATTTTTTTCAAATATCAGGTCTAAATAAATTACATTAAAAATTATTTTAGATTGCATATTTATGCATAATAATACATAATTATAATATGTATTTTAGTATTATTAAAAAACATATAATTTATTTTTAAAAACTTATTTTGTTTAAAAAAAAATCTGAATAACAACAGTTATGCATATTTGCTATCACTTATCAGACTCTTAGAGGGATAGTTCACTCAAAAATGAAAATTCTGTCATTAATTACTCACCCTCATGTCGTTCCTAACCCGTACAACTTTTATTCATCTTCAGAACACAATTGAAGAATTTTTTGATGAAATTTGACAGATTTCTGTCCTTCCATTGACAGCTACGCAACAACCACTTTGAAGCTTCAAAAAGTTCATAATGAACTTTATTAACTTTTTGAAACATCAAATTATAAGAATAATATGTAAAAAAAAAAAAAAACAATAATGTTGGTCAATTTTTAGACTCAAGCCATATAAAAAAAAAGACAAAACAGAATATGGCTTGGGGGCAGGCTCTTTTGACTTGGGCTGTGTTTAAAGGTAGGGTAGGCAATTTTGGAAAGGCTGGCAATAGCAAGCTAGCTTTGAAAGCATGAGATCCCACCCTCTGTTTAGAGCATTCTCCAAAACCATGCCTTGTTCAAAACATGAATGCACACAGCAGATTCTGCAAAGCATGTCTCAAACCACATAACATTTCAATAATAATGAACATAAACAAGTTCAGAGTGCTACTTGTACCACCTGACTGCTGCAGATTCATTTTGGATGTTGACATATAAACGCATAAATCCGAGTCTGAGGGCGTGAACAGCTCCGGGTAGATCGACACGGGTTGCCATCTCGTAATTACAGTTACGCCATGGCATGAACGCAGCATAAGCTCATTGTTTTGGTTCAGAAGGAACTGTAAAAGGCAGGTGCTGTTTGTTTGTGGCCCTCGGCGACTGTCTGTCTACAACTCTGCATAGCCTCATGAAACACGCGGATGACCTGTGATGTCTGTGCATGCAAGGTGTGAGGAGGTATGGAAATACATATGTTGACAAGCAGGTAGGACAAAATGCAATAATAGGCAATCGAATTTGACCGGCGACAGCCTATGACATAACTACTGGTGCGACCCGGAAGTATAAAAGGGGCGCCTAAAGAACATGTCATCCACTTTCGTCTGAAGGGACTGTTCAGCAGGCATCCCCAAGGCATGGCTAATGACGCAGTGTCTCATTCCCTGTTCTCACCCTTGCAAGTTTCTGACGGGGGTGAGAGAGAAACACCTCTCTCAAACTCGTCAGCGAGCTTCATCTGGGAACCCCATGATCCGAGTCTCCGCAGTGCCTCAGCACGAGCCGGACCCGAAACACTGGGCCCAGATGCCTGTCCCTCTTAGCCTAGAAATCTAGACGCACCCTAGCGGCAGCAAAATGTATTTCGCAGCCAGGTGGGTCTAGCAACTCTCAATAAACCTTCTAGCTGCAAAAACCCAAATTGCGTCAGGCCAATCACGTCGTGTATAGAGTAGGCGGGGCGGGCTTAAAGGTCCCGTTGCATGCGATTCCATGTTTCAAACTTTAGTTAGTGTGTAATGTTGCTGTTAGAGCATAAATAATATCTGTAAAATTATAAAGCTCAAAGTTCAGTGCCAAGCGAGATATTTTATTTAACAGAAGTTGACTACAAAAAACGGCTCGATTGGACTACACCCCTCTACATCCTGCATTAGTGACATCACCAGAACCGTTTCTTGACTAACCTCCGCCCATAGGAATGCTCCCTCAACTCTACTGGCTACTTGCGCACTTCTTATAACTTAGCCTACTGTGTTTACTCAGCTCTTACGGTGTTTTTCTGAAGTAAAACTGACGCTTCATCTTTTGTGTGATGTACAATAAACTTTATTAAACTCATCAGTACATGTTTGATCATCATTCAGACGGCAGACTTGTAGGCTATTAATAAATAATGGATACATAGCCTACAAGCAGATGACAAATACGTTATAATAACCGTAATTAAACTACTAAACCATACCTGTTTCATCTCTATACAGCAATCTGACTCTGTAGGCATTATTGTCCGACTCGAAATGAACACCGTTACTGAGAGTTTCTGATATTATCATCATTCCGTGAGATGAATTTTTCCTGACAGACTGAGCACGAGCTCATGAAGCTCCGCCCCCTGTGTCGTCCAGCAGCACCTCATTTGCATTTAAAGGGGACACACTGAAACGGCTAGTTTTTCTGAGCCCCAAAATATGTCAATTTAAACATGCTGTAAAAAATGATCTGTTGGGTATTTTGAGCTTAAACTTCACATACACACTTTGGGGACATCAGAGACTTATTTTACATCTTGTGAAAAGGGGCATAGAACGGGACCTTTAACATATGACGACAGAGAATGGATGGAGAACACCGGTCTTTCGAATCGGCTTTGCCGCGACTCTGGAGGACTTGGAGTTATTTTTTTCTTTGAGAAAAGAGCAAAGAATGGCACTTAAGTCATTCTTAAAAAAGGGAGATGTGTTCGTCGTTTTGCCGGCCAGATATGGCAAAAGTTGAATCTATCAACTAAGCTCCGCTGTTGGGAAAACGCTCTGGTTGGTTGAAGCGCTGTCCTATTGCGTGCAGAGGGAATTTGAAAGACAACCGTTTATCCCGCCCCTCGGAGTGAGCCGTGACTATGGTAAGTTTCCAGACCTAACATCTTGATGTAGGTCTGGCTTGCCAGGCTATGTCCCTCTTCCCTCGAGGAGAGTTTTCTAAGAGGAAAACTTTCACGTTCACGTGGAGGGCATTCCCCGTATCATCGACGCAGTGCGAGTTTCCTTTTGAAAGGGAACTTTTTTGAACAAACAGCCTTTAATTAATTTTTGGTTGATGCATTTTTCTAAAAGAGCCACGGCAACTTGACTAGAAATTGTTATTGACCAATCTCTATTGATGTACGTCTAATTTTTTATCAGTAATTTATTGGTAAAGGGTGCAAAACCTCTCGTCAAAGAGCCAGGTGAGCCTCGCAAGCCATAGGTTCCCGACTGCTGCCCTAGCCCCTTGATTTCTTGGAATCCGCAATGATGCTGATTTATTATTTACAGTTTTTTTCCTTATGAATTTCTTTTATGCATCATTAGGCCTACATGTACGCTTGCTGTTGAAGAAAATATAAAAAATTACATAAACAAAAATTATAGCAATACAATAAACTGTAACAGTCAGCTTAAGGTAACTACAAGTATTATGTAGTTTGAATGTCAAAATAACTCCTCCAATATCATACACTAGAATTGTGTGGGATGGGGGTAAATTAAGCATGATCTGCTGTGATGTCACAATCATGTTGCAATGTTGCACGGACGGTCTACGGGTCTGCCTGAAATGTACATATTTAGTAGACTCGCTCCCTCTGTAAAAAATCTTTTGGAGGAGTTGAGGGTCTGTGCAAATAAACTTCCCCTTGCCCACTTGACGAAGTTGAACACACTTCAAAATTGCGGCAAAATGAGGGGACGTGTTTAGGGAAGAGTGCGATGTGTATGTCTAAAAGTGGAGTTAAACGCAGATTTGGACCAGTAAGCAACCACCTGGAAACACCCTGAAAACCAACCACAGCAGTCCAGAGTGGCGGCGAGCTTCATACTGATAAACAGTAAACACCACTGACATTTTTTGCAGAAGTTGTACATTAAGCAAGATTATTTCCAACTGTGGTAAGCAGGTAAATGACAATTAATTTGACAGACTCTCTTTCTCTTTACCTCACAAAACACACATAAAATAAACTCTTGAGAAACAGCTACAGAGTGTGGCTCTGTTATCAGGATTGCACCAGTGCTCCTCTGCCCCCTCAGTCCTGCAGCTAAACATGTGCTTATCACTGAGGAACGTTTGACTTGGTAAAAGCTCACACTTCTCACCACACACACAAAACGCACTTATATACTCTTTCCTTTTTTTTCCCTTATTCCAACGCAGTACAAAATGAATTCAAGATTTCCCGAATTAAACTGAAATCTTGCAGGACACGAGGGCATCATTACACATTTAGTAGAGCTTTGCAAAGTAGGGCAGCAAAAATGCAGTAAGATCCCCCAAGTAAGGACTTAGGCATCAGGAGAATACCGAAAGCCCCAGACCTTATAGCCCTGGAGCGAGCGTTAAGACGGACGCCTGCACTTCTTCAAAAGCACAGAGGAGCCATTTGAAAAGAAAATCTCCCTACTTAAGAACTCATGATTCAAAAGGCAGCCAACTCAAATGCTCATGTTTACCACAAGCAGTGGTATTAAGTCTAAAAAGCAAAAAAAAAAAAAAAAAAAAACACTCTCTCTATGAAATTTGACTCACAAAACTAACTCACAAATGAGTAGGAAACACATATCGACTTCTGCAAAGAGATCTCTGAAAGAGATTCATTGTTTTGAAACGACATAATGTAATATCCATTAGACTCTGCCTAGTATTTTAACAGTGTTTCTCACTTACCCTAGAAAAATATCTATTAAAATATGAAGGAGCTATTTTATTAATTATTTTGTATACCATCTTTAATTTAAAGTGCACAACTCTGCTTTCTAACCACATAAGATGTCTAAAATGGGAAGCATCAACAAGTGTAAAACTATTAAAACCTAAAACCAACCTTATCAGTTCATTTAGTGATCCCTGTAACTTAATTAGCCATAAATGAGACAAATCGGACATCCAAGAAATGCATGCGTACTCCAGATGGCATAGCACTAAGCATGATGCAAGTATTTTTAAATTTTGCTTATCCAAAAAACAAACATATCTGGCAAGAAATTTTGTCCTAGCATTAACCTTCCCTAGAATTTTCATAGCCATACTTGTACCACTTAAATCATTGTCCAAAACACATCCAGATAATTAACAGTGGATCTATTTGATATTACACAATCCCCTACCTTGATAGAAGTTAGGAGCTTAGTTTGTTCAGTTTACTTCTCGTCCCAAATAATATGGATTCAGTTTTACCTAAATGCAATAAAAGTTATTATCAGAGAGCTGTTACTTGTATTTTAAAAACATCCTTGTCTGAAACCAGTAGAGCAGAGTCATCAGACAGCATATAAAAACAAAATAGTCACAAACAGCTTGCATGTCATTTATGTATAAAAGAAATAAAAGGGGGACTAGGACACTTCCCTGAAGAACTCCATTATTAATGATTGTCTCCTCAGAGAGTATCCCATCAATTTCTACCCTAGTTAAATAAGAGTTCAACCAGGCTATGACCCTACTGAAAAACCCATGACACTTAATTTATCTAGCAATATTGAATGACTCACTGTGTCGAAAGCTTTTTGAAGATCCATGAGTACCATTCCACACATTTTACCTCCATCAATCTGCTTTCTAATAAAACCTGTTAAATAAAGTAAACAAGTAGGTCTATCAGTCGAATAAGATCTTCTAAAACCTGATTGAAAATCATAAATTAAACCATTCGTGCATACATATACATCTGTTTGTGCACTATCTTTTCTAAAATGTTTGAAGCCACACTAAATTGAGACCGGATGGTAATTTCCAGGGTCATATCTATTACCTTTCTTATACAATGGAATGATTTTGGCTATTTTCATATCAGATGGAACTATACCCTTTTCTAAAGAAAGATTCACAATACATTTAATGATTGGAGCTATTATATCTACAGCATCTCTTAAAAGTCTCGCTGGAATACCATCTAGCCCAGTGGACTTGGACACCTGAAGTTCTTCTAACATCTAAGTCATTTCATCTACTGTAACTTTAGTAAAAACAAGAGTTAGGTAATATCCCCTTTTTTAAGTAAAAACTCTTAACAAAATCTATTCCATAAAATCCCTTAGACAAAGGGAGCTTATCCACTAAGCTCTTTGCAATTGATGAAAAAAAAAATGATTTATTAGCAACTCTACTTTTATCAAATTCAATCTTACCATATCTAATCCAAATTTTTGTTATTCTATAATCTTTGATTTACCAACTGATTGGAACCTATTCAGCACTTTCCACAAAGATTTAGGATCTTCCTTATTAATCTGAATTTGTTATTTTATAAAATTACTTTTTGCCGCCTTTATAGTCTTCTGACCAAAGTTTCGATGTGTTTTAAAGTTTTTCATAGTCCTCTTGTTTCTTTGTTCTTCTAAAAATCAAAAGAGCTTTATTCTTCTTAATAATTCCATTATTTCTTGATTCATCCATGGACTGGATCTTTGCTTAACTCTCACCTGTCTAAGGGGGGCAATGCTATCCATCACTTAAATAAAACTTTAAAATGTGTCCAAGCATCCTCAACTGTTAAGATATTATAAATGGCATTCCATTTTAGTCTTTAGTGGTTCTATGCTATAATTTTTTTATGATCTAATCCGTATTATTTTATGATTACTAATTTTAATCTACTACATTTCCTTGTACAGAAGATAATATAGTGATCACTGATGCCATATTCTATTACTCCTTTTTGAGAAATATACTTATCAGAAGAACATCACTATGAAAACAGATGTTGCAATCTTTAATCAAAATTAATCAGTTTTTATTTTTTTTATCCACATTTTCTTAGCTTGCAGAGGATCTGAAATACACAACAGAGGTTCAATATGTGTGCCTTTGCAGTGACTTCCTAGTCAAAACAGACAAAGCAACTAATTCATACATAGCATTGACACAGCAGAACAACCTGACATTACAGGAATACAGACAATGCATCCAAACAGTGGAAGGTTTATCAGTGATTCCAGGCTCAGCTCACGGTGATGTGCTCTGCTGAATACGTCAAGTGAAAGAATTTGAGTCGGCAGGGATGGATTGGGCTGTCTTGCTCTCAGGGACACCCAGATACTGTCTGTGTGTGGCATAACTAATGTGTAGAGCAGCTCATGGATCACACCACACAACAGCTGTTCTGTGATAGAGCAATCGATTAAAAATGGGAGACAACTTAAGATGGAGGAGTCTGGGATGTTTGTATGTGAGGAGGAGGGAATGGGAGATGGAGAACGAGAGAAAAAGAGTTTAGGGGCTGATGGAATGACATGCACTGTTACTCAAACACAGACAAACGGATGCATCAGAAAGTTACAATCCATAAACACAGTCCACAGTTTGTTTCTTGCTTATGTGTTGTTTGAATAATTTCTCCCGTATGCCAGTATTACTGTATTAATTGCACCTACACCACAGACTCACATGTCAATTAATCTTTTTGCAGCATTGTCTAGTCAGATTCAATACATTAAACAATTAATTAACTTTTTGGTTTACATATTTAAAAACTGATCTGACAGCCTTCACTGTTTTCCAACTGAAAAAAGACGACTTATTCTTGACTCATTCAGTGAAGGATTCATCAGACTGAGTTGGCGAGTCTTTTTTAACAAATCGTTAAAATAATCAGCTCATACGAGTTGTTTATTCATAAAACAGACTACATTGGTACATTGGTAATATGTTTGTAAATCATATTTGTTGGTGAACTTAAGTATGGTGGTGTTGTGTATTTTTGATTCACTAAAAAGAACCAGCTCATAGGTATGGATGCCCTGACACATAAAATTGTATCAAATTGATTTGTATCACGAGTAAATCACAACATGCAAAATCAAAACCTAACAGCATTTACAGGGGCGTTTACACTACACCATTTTCCAAAACGGAAAACTTTTTATGCGTTTGGCCATTCATTTACACACATAGCTGCCAACTTTTGAGTTTTGCTTAGAGTGTGTGTGCGTGTGTGTGTGTGTGTGTGCTGGGGCGCTGTAAAGGGGGGGTAAACGATGACGATTCTCGGGGCCCACGACTAAGAGGGGGCCCAGAGAAGCCCCCAATAAAATTGTGGTGCTAAAAAAAATATTTGATAGTAAAAATTATTAACTTTAAATTATTCTATTTGCTGTTTCCTGGTGTAAAAAAAATGTATTTGTTTAGGAAACACAAACGTCCGTGGGCCCCTCTCCCCCTCTCGATTATCATAAAATGGTTCAGTCCGCCCAAATTGTATCCAGGCAACACAAACAGCTTGACTTCACTTATAGCGCCGGTGTGATGAAGTATCATAGAACGTTTCGGTTACTAACGTAACCTCTGTTCTCTCTAGAAGAGGGAACGAGTATTGCGTAGTAGCTATGCTACGGGAAAGCCTTTCTTTCTCGAGATACTGAAGCCAAAAAATTATCCTTAATTTTTATAATCTTGTCAACGCAGTGCGGCAGCCTGCAGACCTAGGGCAGGCTTACTAGCGTGCCCATTGGCTGCCCTGCGGCAACTGCAGCAGCCTACCGCTGAGCCCTTGGCGTGACGTCACGACCAATGAGCGCGCTTGGCGCGCTTAATGCGTCACAGCCCGCCAAAAGGGGTGTGGCTTAGCGTATATAAGCAGGGCTCAGAGGCTGCTTCACTGGTTTCTGTCGCATGAAGCGAATGAGCTCGTGGCGCGAGCACGGCGGGCTACGCAATACTCGTTCCCTCTTCTAGAGAGAACAGAGGTTACGTTAGTAACCGAAACGTTCTCTTACGAGAGGTTCCCTCGTATTGCGTAGTAGCTACGCTACGGGAACACCCTTGTCAACGCCGTGCGCGCCCAGCATCCACTGAATGAGTCCCAGGGAGAGCCCGGGGAACGTGATAGCAGAGAGCCGGGCGGCCAACAGAGGGCTAGCGCAGTACACAAGCACACACTAGGGGGTTCGGAGCGGCACAGCCGGTCCAAACTGACAATTCCCTGCATAGTGCAGCTCAACCAGTAGAGCTAAATCACAAAACGTAGCCTGCGCACAGATAGTGGGCTGGCTTACGCGAGACTTAGACTGATAACACTTTCGCCTGCAAGGCGGGAACTTCCAGGTTGTAAAACCTAACAAATGTAGAGGGGGAGGCCCAGCCTGCCGCCGCACAAATGTCATGAATGGAAATCCCGCTGGACCACGCCCACAATGAGGCCATGCCTCTGGTGGAGTGAGCTCGAATGCCCAGTGGGCACTGCAGGTCTATAGACGCATAAGCCGCAGCAATAGCGTCCACTATCCACCTGGACAGGCTGTGTTTCGAGGCGGCGAGACCCTTGGTGCGCCCACCAAACGAAACAAAAAGCTGTTCCGAGCGCCTGAAAGCGGCGGACCGTGAAATGTAGTTTCTCAACGCCCTGACCGGGCAGAGGAGATTACTATCGGCCTCGCTGCCGTGAGTTGGCAGGGCTGAGAGAGAAATGACCAGCGCTCTGAAGGGAGTGCCCAGAATTTTGGGAACGTACCCATGCCTCGGTCTGAGAATAACTTTAGAGTCATTAGGTCCGAACTCGAGGCACGCGGCGTTAATAGATAACGCGTGAAGGTCTCCCACTCGTTTGACTGAAGACAGCGCTATCAGAAAAACGGTTTTGAGCGTGAGGTATTTCATATCCACAGTTTCCAAGGGTTCGAAGGGATGCGCTTTCAGGGCCTCCAAGACCAGTGAAAGATCCCACATAGGAACCGAGGGGGGTCGCGGGGGGTTCATCCTCCTGGCTCCTCTAAGGAAGCGGATGACGAACTCATTCCTTCCTAATGCGCGGCCCAGCTCTGAGACAGAGAACGCTGAATGGCCGCAACATAGACTTTGAGCGTGGAGGGGGACCTGCCCGTGTCCAGTAGCTCTTGAAGGAAACACAATACTCGCGATACCCCACATGTCTGTGGATCGAGCCCCTTAGCAGTGCACCATCTGTTAAACACCGACCATTTCGACGTGTAGAGCCGCCTCGTAGAGGGGGCTCTGGATTGTATGATCGTGTTCATGACCCCTTCTGGCAGATCAGCGTGTAATCGTTGAGGCTCCATGCATGCAGAGACCAACGCTCTGGATGGGGATGCCAGATCGAGCCGCGGGCTTGAGAGAGAAGGTCTCTCCTCACCGGTATCGGCCAGGGGTCTGAGTCTGCCAGCTGTATAAGTTCCGGGAACCAAGCTTGGTTCTCCCAGTATGGGACTATGAGGAGCACTGTGTGGCGCGCTTCCCTGACTCTCTTGATGACCTGAGGCAGCAGAGAGACCGGGGGAAAAGCATGTAGCGGGCCGCTGGGCCAGCGCGTCCTCGTTCTTCAAGAAGAACTCTGGGCAATGAGCGTTGTCTTTTGACGCAAAAAGGTCGACTTTCGCTTTGCCGAAACGGCGCCAAAGTGACTGCACTGTTTGGGGGTGTAGAGACCACTCCCCAGGGGGAACGTTGTCCCTGGACAGTCTGTCGGGGCCCTCGTTCAGGTGGCCAGGCACATGCGCGGCTCTCAGCGAGCGCAGAGAGTGCTGAGCCCACACGAGGAGGCGTTCCGCCAGGGCGCAGAGCGTCTTGATCTGACACCGCCCTGGCCACTACCGATGTATTGTCCGTGCGGACTAGAACCTGGTGACCGTGGAGGAATGGGAGGAAGTGTTTGAGCGCTTTCTCGACCTCGAGCATCTCTAGACAGTTTATGTGTAGGAGATTCTCCTGGTCTGACCAGCGGCCATAGACCGGTCTGCCTTCGAAGAGCGTTTCCCAACCTAGGTTGGAAGCGTCTGTCGAGACAACTTTCCGGTGTGAGATCACTCCCATAGTCACTCCTGTGTGATACCATTCGGCTGCCAGCCAGGGCTGCAGGGCTGAAATGCAGCCCTGATTCACTCTGACTCGCGAGCCGCCGGCCGCCCAGGCTCGGTGGGGCACGCGCGCTTTCAGCCAGCGTTGAAGCGGGCGCATGCGCAGTAAGCCCAGCTGGAGCGCTGCTGCAGCTGAGGCCATATGCCCCAGGATACGCTGGAATGCCCTTAGCGGCTGCCTATTTGGAGGGATGCGGCGAGGAGACGGATGCGGCGCGCGCGCTGCTCCGACAATCTGGCCGTCATAGCCACCGAGTCCAGTTCTATTCCAAGAAAGGAAATTGACTGACGGGGCGATAGCGAGCTCTTGGTCCAATTGACCGAGAGACCCAGACCCTCCAGATGGCTGAGAAGCGCTGTTCTGTGAGACACAAGTTCTGTCTCTGACTGCGCTAGAATAAGCCAATTGTCCAGATAGTTCAGTATTCGCATTCCCTGTCTTCTCAGGGGAGCGAGAGCCGTGTCCATGCATTTCGTAAATGTACGGGGTGCCAAAGACAGGCCGAACGGCAGGACTGTGTATTGATATACTCGACTGTCGAAGGCGAATCTCAAGAATGGCCTGTGACGGGGAGTTATCTGGATCTGAAAGTATGCGTCCTTTAGATCGAGAGAGATAAACCAGTCTCCTGGGCGAATCTGCGCGAGGATTTGTCTGGTTGTGATCATTTTGAACGGCCGTCTCATGAGGGCTTTGTTCAGATGTCTCAGATCTAAAATAGGTCTTAACGCTCCGTCCTTCTTGGGTACGAGGAAGTAGCGGCTGTAAAAGCCTGACTCGCTCAGAGGAGGATGAACCTGTTCTATAGCCCCTTTGCGCAGCAGCTTCGCTATTTCTGCTTGAAGCAGGTGCGCTGCTTCTGAACTCACTTTCGTCTCCGTCTGCGCTAGAAAGCGCGGGGGGCGACGAGCGAATTGAAGCGAATAGCCGTGTTTTATAGTATTCAGCACCCATTCTGACGCGCCCTGAATAGCTTCCCATGCTTTCGCATGCATAGCTAGGGGTCGAATGGTCTCTGGGTTCAGATCGCTGCGCTGCGCGGGATGGGGAACCTGTATCAGAGAGGATGGAGCGGCGCGTGCGCCGCTGGTGCTCGAACACGGGGGCTGGTAAACAGTGTTGGCCGGCTGTACAGCGTTCGGTAGCTTGGTCCCAGAGGATGGAGCGCGATTTGCTGTCAAACACCCCTGGCGCGAGAGCGGCGTGGGGGTTATTATGTCTATAAGTGAGTGCGCGTGCTCGTGAGCGGGCGCAGAGTTTACACTTATAACACGGCCAGTGTTTGGGAGCTTTAGAGGGTCTGTGACCCGAGGTAACTGAATGGCAGAGCGAGCAGCGGGTAGGTGTGAGCACAGAGTTGTGGGCACATTTACTACACTTAGAACTCGAGCGGCTTGTGTCCGCTTTATGAGAGAGCGCTCTGGGCGCGTTACCATGGGGACCATGTTTGTGTGAAGCAGTGAGCACATGGGAGTGGGCACATTTTCTACACTTATGACACCTTCGGCCAGAGCCGGAATGTTTGTGAGCTTTAGAGGATCTGCAACCCGGGGTAACTGTGTGACAGAGCGGGCAGCAGCTAGGTGTGAGCACAGAGTTGTGGGCACATTTACTACACTTAGTACTCAAGCGGCATGTGTCCGCTTTATGAGAGCGCGCTCTGTGAGCGTTACCGGGGAGACCGTGTTTGTGTGTAGCAGTGAGCACATAGGAGTGGGCACATTTTCTACACTTGTAACACCATCGGCGTTATAGAGCAAATGCTTTGATGGCTCATATGTTTAGACGCTCAAAAATACTCAAGCACCATCCTGTGAGATGCGGGTTCGCTTTCTGTATGTAAGAAAGCTGGCCGCGAGCTCGGAGAAGCCAGCAGAAAAAAATATTTTTCTGCCGCCAGAGCCGGATTCGAACACGGGTCTCCGGTGCGGAAGCGTAATATTCTGCCACTGAGCCACAGGGGCACACATGAGCTTCTAGTTAGTGCGAGCATATGACCGAGCGTCGTGTTTCGTTTCGGTGTTTGTTTGCAGGCGCGCGTGTATTAAAACTGGCCCGTTTACTGCAGTATAGTATTTCCAGCCGCCTGAACTTAGAGGGGACTGAGAAATATGTATCCCGTGAGATGCGGGTTTGCTTTCTGTATGTAAGAAAGCTGGTCGCGAGCTCGGAGAAGCAAGCAGAAAAAAAGTTTTTCTGCCGCCAGAGCCGGATTCAAACACGGGTCTCTGGTGCGGAAGCCTAATGTTCTGCCACTGAGCCACAGGGGCATACATGAACTTTCAGTCAGTGCGAGCATATGACCGAGCGGCGTGTTTCGTTTCGGCGTTTGTTTGCAGGCGCGCGTGTATTAAAACAGGCTCGTTTACTGCAGTATTAGTATTTCCAGCCGCCTGAACTTAGAGGGGACTGAGAAATATGCGAGAAATTGGAGGTAGTCCGGCCTAGGCGGGACGAGAACACTCTCTTCCTCCTTTCGCCGGTGCTCGTGACGTCCGCTCTGATATCCTTTGAGAACGGCGCAGTTGCGCGGCTCGAACAAAGGGAGAGAGAGCGGGAAGATGTCATCATGTGCTGTGACATCGTTTGTTTGCAGGCGTGCGTGTATAAAAACAGGCTCGTTTACTGCAATATAGATATTTCTAGTCGCCTGAGCTTAGGAGGGGACTGAGAAATGTGTGAGAAACGGAGGTGGCCGGTGAGTGACGCGCGCGACCGAGACGCGGGGTAGCTTTCTTATAACGTAAAGGAAGCCAGCCCATGACAGTCTACTTCTGACATCCCTTGTGAGCGGCGGCTCGAACAGAGGGGGAGAGGGCGTGCGTCATCCGGGGGGGGGTAGCTTTCTTGTAACGTAAAGGAAGCTATAGCCCGTGACCGTCCGTTCTGACATCCCTTGTGAGCGGCGCCGTTTGCGCGGCTTGACAGAGGGGAGTAACCAGCTGGACTGCTTCATCCCCTGAGGCGACGGCAGTGCGGGCGAAGCCGGCCGCTGCGCGTCGGGAGGTGGGGGGGAGAAGGAGATAGCGAGGCTCGTGGGAAGGGCTCCGGCGAGAGCTCAGCTGTCATAACCGTCTTGGAAGGCCTTTGAGAGCGGAGAAGGGGGAGGATCATCAAACATGGCGAGTCGAGCCCGCAGGGTCGACATTGGCAAATCCTCACACTGTTCGCAGCCGCCCGAGGAAAGGGCGCGGCTGCGTGTCGAAGCCCAGGCAGAGAGCGCAGATACATGGCGGTCTCTGTCGCTGAGCGTGGCTCTGCACGAGCCACAGGACGAGCGAGAACACACAAACACACACAACACAGAGCAAATAAAGGATATATTCGCCGGATAGCGAAGCAGGCAGGGAAAGCTGAAGGCGGCGAAGGCGGCCGGCATGCTCAGTCTGAGATCCTCGGCGTGCTGGTCGCTTGATTCGACGGCGGCTTCCTCAGAGTCCAGCGATGCGGAGAGCTTCGCTGAAAAGACAGAAATCAGTGAAGCAGCCTCTGAGCCCTGCTTATATACGCTAAGCCACACCCCTTTTGGCGGGCTGTGACGCATTAAGCGCGCTCATTGGTCGTGACGTCACACCAAGGGCTCAGCGGTAGGCTGCTGCAGTTGCCGCAGGGCAGCCAATGGGCACGCTAGTAAGCCTGCCCTAGGTCTGCAGGCTGCCGCACTGCGTTGACAAGATTATAAAAATTAAGGATAATTTTTTGGCTTCAGTATCTCGAGAAAGAAAGGCTTTCCCGTAGCGTAGCTACTACGCAATACGAGAGAACCTCTCGTAAGAGAACCGAACGGTTCGTTGGACTATTTTTCCTGCCGACCAAAATTTCATTATTTCAAATGTAGGCGCGTTGCGCGTGGCAAGCGCGCTCATAATGTAAGAGACGCCGGCGCGACCACAACATTGTCCAACATCAAATGTGCAAACGTAATGTAAGCGGAACGAAACTGGGCTACTCGTTATTGTGTGGTTGATGGACCGCTCATCAGTTTGGACCAGTGCAGCGCTAGCGATCTTGATCAAGCGACACTGTTACACATCGGTAATAACAGATCCAGTAAATAAATCATTTGAATTCGCCACAGAAGTAATAACATCGCTGTGAGATCTAGTGAGAAACATTCACATTTCTCCGTTATTAATGGATCAAACAGCGCTGACGTGGAAACCAGGAAGAAACATTGTGCCATGAATGAACTATCCAAAGTCCACAGATCAGCAACATTCACCATGGATTTACTGTAGTAGGCTAACACTAACTGCAACCATGGAAGTTTGGCAGGAATAGTAGGCTATAATGCCTTCAAGTAACATTACGTTGGTTTTATTTTGACATTATGAATACAATTGCTGCCCTCAAATGTTAATCTGAACTAAAAATAGACCTTTGTTTATAACTACTGCAACATTAGGTTACATTTCATTTTTTCCAAGGAGCTGTTTTGTTTATGCTCCTAAGAAGAGTCTATTATAGCTCCATAATTGGTCAAAGTGTGTTAGTTTTAATAAATAAAATAATAATAATTATAAAATTCTCTGGCATTTATTTCTTTTTGCTGTATTGAAAACGTACCAAACCGTGACACAAGTGTATCGTATTGAACCGAACCGTGAATTTTGTGAACCGTTACACCCCTACTATCTATATCTCTCTTACCTATCTAAGCAATGGTTGAAGCAATTTGAATGCTGAGAAACTTTACTAAGACGATTTGAAAAGTTAGTTTATCTGTTTATTGTTATGAATGTTTGATATTTACCAAGAACATCACTTTGCAGTGTGTTGTTGAATGAGTTTTTTTTTATAATAAATGTATTTTTAATTAAAACATTTGTTAGTAATAGTCATTATTGGGATTTGATCTGGTGTTTTACGACTGCATAATGGGTGCGATGTAGGTCTTAATTTTCATTAAAGTGGTCTTAAAAAGGTCTTAAAAAAGTCTTAAATTTGGGGTGATCAAACCTGGGGAAACCCTGGAAAGAGGCAAAGGGTCGACAGTATGTTACCCAATATTTCACAAGAAAAAGTGGGTTTGTAAGTAGGCCTAAATTGTTAGTGGACCGCCCGTGACAATGATCGTAGCCTTCGGCACTTTTCTGTGCGTACATACGCTTTATACATGAGGCCCCAGGTCTCTACGGTAGCATTTTTCGACAAGTTAGCACGTTTCGATAGAGCAGGGTGCAGCGGGTGCACGGCTTTGCCTCACATACATACAAATATAAATATATGTGAATACACTATATGACACATACAGCTATGCACAGTATATACATTATACAGTACTGAAGTAGTGCAGTATTACAGAGGACAAATTACGGGTGTGGAAATTGTCTGATTGACTTAAATATATGAGAATGATAGTCAAAATACCATAAACCATGATTTTATGTAAATTAATATGAAAAAAGTCTCAGCTGTGTTGGGGGCCCTGTCAAGATTCTTTTCATGGGGCCCAAAATCCTTAGCTGCGCCCCTGTGTGTGTGTGTGTGTGTGTGTGTGTGTGTGTGTGTGTGTGTGTGTGTGTGTGTGTGTGTGTGTGTGTGTGTGTGTGTGTTAGGATGTAAAAAAATAATAATCTTGCATCACAGTAAGTGTATTGTGATTGTCATAACATTTCAGTAACTAAACTGAATTTTATTAGGTTTAGTGACAACATGTTACAATGTTTATAGGCCTATGGTACAATTTCTGTGACAATTTTCACATTTACAAACGCCAAAACGGTTATTGTTTGAATTTAGTAATAAAAGTGACAGAATCTGAGAGCTGAGATTTTTTTTATATTATAACTTAACCTGCTCTGTCTAGTCTGTCGGTCTCCATGTCCTCTTTGCTTCGCGATTTTTCTGTGCATGAGAAAATGGATGTGTGGCATGAGAGCGTGTGAAAAGTGTCAATAGCGTGTGTCTCACGGTGAATGCGTGAGAGTTGGCAGCTTTGTACACAACAACAGCATTTGGGGGCCTGCAAACGCAAACTTTTGAAAAAGGGATTTAAAGTGCAAGATTTTGAAAACCATACCATCATTGTCTGTGTAGCCTAAACTACAAAAACGCGAATTTGTGAAAACATGACGTCGTGTGCATGATTATCACGTGTTCAGTCTAGACACGTAGCCTATGTTATATTTTACAAAGTGACCTCACTAACTACTGGCCTGACATGAATAATGCAGCGTTTTTAGTCATTTTCACGGATAAGTGTGAAAGGGGATCGTTGACAACTGTCTTCTGTACACACACACACACACACACACACACACACACACACAAATCGCAAAGCAAAAACTTTTCAGTTAAACATCGTTGGGAATAAACGTGTCCATAGAATGTGATAAAGCAGCACATACCAGGTTTGGCAGTTATTGGAGTCCCCTGGAAACATTCCGTTGTGTTCTGTACTATTTGCAGCGCGTTTCTTGGTTGTGTTGCGAGTATTTGGAGCACAATTTGTAAAACTGATGAATATGTTCATCATGAAGATGTACTCCCAGCAAACACATTTACGTTGTGGCAACGTCTCTGGCACGTTGCATTTCTGCTATGGCAACGTCGCTGTCTACGTGCTCGCAACATTGTAACAACGTACAATTGTAAGACGAGACAGGGCTGTAGCAACGTTGTTGCGCGACATTCAGCAACTGAGAGACGACATTCTGACAATATTTTTATATGCTGCTATATCCCCCATTATACTTTTTATCGTTTATTGTGTATCTATATTATTATTTAATGGGGCTATCAACACCTGCAAGTGTACACTTTGAAGAGTAAAAATGACAGAAGGTTTCGTTAATTCAACTTTATTAAAACTGCATAATAGAATCAAATTGCACTTCCAAAAGTAATACATTTGTGAGAAAAAAAGAAATAAATAAACGAATATACAAATTTATTTTAAGTAGGCTATAATAAATAAAACATAAAAAGCAAAGGCAGATCAGAACATTTAATGAACAAAACCGGGTCTGTATGACAGACAGTAGCCGAAAGCAGGTGTCACCGGGGAAACATCCACAAATCCGGAGGAGCAAAGAAACGAATGAGACTAAATAGCAGAAAAATCAAATTACTAACTAAACAGTGCAAGCGAGGCATTAATCACATTAGAAATTAAAGTTGTGTTTGATAGCTGAGGAAGGCTAAATAAAACGCAATACTCACGTATCCTTGCTCGATGATGAATGAGAACACAATGAGCCCAACAGGTGGTTGGAATTTAAAAGGCTGATTTTCCCGCTTCAGGGCACTGACGAGTAGCCTATGTAGTCCAGTGGTTGTCCTGACACCCTAGGCACAACCTTAAGCAATGGCCCTGAACGATGGTTTAATGTCAACATTGCGACAACGCTGTAACAACCTTCATTACACAACGTAGTTATAGCAACCTTTTGGCCATGTTGTTAAAACGTTGTTAGAAGGTTGGCTACGTTGCGCCAACGTTCTGTGTTTGCTGGGCTTTTGTCCCTTAAACTCGTTTTTTGGGGTCGACACCTTATAAAAACTTATGTATTTTTTTATTTTTTTTAGTTTGTTTGCTGTACAACTTGTCACATTACATAGCATATTTTAGACATTGTTTTGTTTTGGTTATAAGTCAGAAATGACAAGGAGGCAACTTCACAAAGTCAATGGAGACGGTTGGATGGTGGGTGTGGCCTAAATAGGCACGCACACACACACACACACACACACACACACACACACACACACACATGTTTTGGAATATTTTACTTCACAAATTTAATATAAATTAAAATAAAACATATTTGAATTATAGTGATGTGGAAAAGCAGAAATTTGGTTTATGATGAAGAGAAATGTTCCTCCAGAAATTCAGTTAGACACTTAGACATTCCTTTTGTAAAATACCCAAGCACAGGTTGTTGTGCTCAAACTGCCCTTTTAAATCAACTGTGCCTTTCTGACGGTCTGTCAAAAAATCTAAAATAAAACTGAGCGAATTTCAAGTTAGTCAACATCTCTCACAGTTGCCATTTTCTTTCTTTGATGAAACTGAGCAAATAAACAGGTGTGTATCTGCCTTTATGCCATCTCTGTCTCTCTATTTCTCTTATCTTTTCGTGCTCTATCAGTCTCAAGGGGTACAGGAGTGAGGGCTGTCACAGAGATCTAAGCCATGTTCTTGCATTTTGAACCAAATAATAAAGCAGACTCTTTTAACTGAGATCCAAAGCCCTGATGAAGGAAAGAAAATGAAAGGAAAAAAAAGAAAAACCTAACATTTCTGTGGTGCTGCCACTGACATATTTCTAAATTCCCTGTGAATTTATTCAAAAATGCGATCGTGTTACACGTGAAAAGTGTAGGAGTTGTGAAATCAAAGTAGTGCGACTAACGTCTCAATATCACCAAACTTCGAAAGTTGAAATTACTTTGGAGATGAGATGAGCCGACCTGTCCACATTTGCACTGGTTTTCAAAGGTGATTGATGTTTGGACGACTGTAAAACCACTATAAACCATTTCTATAAACTTAAATACACAGTGATGATGACTAAATAGGTGATTGTGTTGTGACATGTGATGACTGAATGAATGTCCATGACAACTAATGAGTGGCAAGAAACTAGAACAAAGCAAACAGGTAACTTAAGATAAACAAACTAAAAGTCCATGAAAATTAAACTAAACACACAGATTGTGACAGTATTAACCTTTAATGAAAGGCATGTAAACCAAAATCGAATGTTGTCTTGTTAAAAAAAAATGAATGTTGTCTTGTTAAAAGGAACTCAGAAATCCATAATTTCACAAAAAATAAATAAAAAATAACTACTTTCTGACTACTTTTCTGCATATCAGGAAATTACAGAAATTCAATAATGGAATGACGCTCTGCCTTAAATAAAACTTTAAAGAAATTACGTCATTAGAGGGCTTCCCCATGGCGCTACTTCAAAGGAAATGTCAAAGCATGCCTCTTATATGATACTCTGAAATATTGAAAGTATATTGCCACAAATCCTTTTAAATTTAAAGAAAAGACCTTAACTTAAGTTTCTTATCAAATCAAACTGCATGTAGTTTAGTACTGTAAACATATTTTCCTTTTACATATTCAAGGAAGTGCCTTTCAGAAAAAAAGGAAAGCCTTTTCAACACTATTTCAAGGACCCTGGTTTATTTTTAGCCCTACTTGTACTTTAAATAAAAGGAAGACCCTCCGAGCACCAGCATTGCCCTTAGAGAAAGTAGGACACAGGAAAATGATGTACAATGGAAACCACAAGGTTAGGGAAGTGTGTGTCTGGTAAGAACTAAGAAGTCCTTGGAAAAAAGTGCCCAAATGCATCCAGGCTGTAATGATCTTGTCATGCTAATGCTGTCTGCTGGGCTGGCTTCTGAGTGAACACCGTTAAGGGATGTGACTTGAAGTGATAAGGGATCAGGGGAGAAGCAGTGACAGTCCTGACTGTACCATCTGCTGAGCTCTGCTAAGGGCTCAGCCCTACAACACACCGTAACATGGCCCTCATCTCAGATACGTGCTCCCGCTGCAATGATGGACAGATTGTGAGGGGTACAGAAGAGAGGGACTCAAGATAACGGAAAGGGGTCAATAAAAACGAATAATAAAGGCATTTTATGAGTAAAAAAAGCATGGGGTGTGTCTCAGGCTACTCCCTAGTTTAGTAATACTGCTCAGGGAGTGAGTTGTTTCTAGGGCTGTGGCAATGACAAAACCATTCCACAGCACTAAATAATTCACTCCCAAAAAAATTCCAAGTTTTCTATGCTCTGTGTACTCTGGCCGCAAGCATCGTGTCACATCAAAAACAAATAGAACCCTAGTGGATGCGTTGCATTTATTTTTCTGAGGTGCTTACAATATGTTACTTCTAACAACAGGACAAAATGTTGAGGAAAGACTTTTTCCTCAGTATTTTTACATAAACACATTTTAGATTTCAGAATCTGAAAGATTTGTTATATGAACACTAAACTGCAATCTGATTCACATATTTGTTTACATGCATTACATGTATTCTGAACAAAACAGTGCCCAGCCGCTGCATTTAGAACCGAAGAAAGCCACCACAATAATGTCACCAGAGCTACTGTGAATATGTCATTTCGCCTTGATGACATATATGTCAGAAGAACTTTAAAAAAAAAAAAGAGTAAATATTCAGTCTTCTCCAGGTGTTCGTTTCCTAAAAGCGTTGTAAGCCTATTATAAGTAGATGCGGTGCCAATGGTTTCTTTTTCTTTTCTTTACAATGGTTTGGAAATCTTTCAAAATGGAAATCTTGGAAAATTTTTGAATCTGATTGAGAAAATAGCCAGATTGTTAACGTGTTTTTTTTTTATCTCTTTTTTTCTTATTGATCAAATTATTTCAGGTCTACGCCACTTCTTCCAATCCAATCGAAATTCGGATCAAACTCTATCCGTCTGACTGAGCCAACAATCTGATTACTAATAGGTTATTTGGTTGCATATTAACGTTATTTACCATAATCTTTTCGGAAAGTTTCAAGTTTTGTTGTGCAATGCAGTATGAGCTATGTTCTGTGAATTTGCAAGACTTCTGTAAATGATTAGAGACTATTCATTAGCAATTCATTAGAAGAATAACAAAGTGCAGTAAATGGTAAAACTATTGTGATACAAGCCAATGTGTTATAATTACAACAATACAGTAAAATAATAACTGGTAAGACATACTATATCAAGCAGCATAAAGAGCTGTTTTGTACAGCTAAAAATAACACACACACACACACACACACACACACACACACACACACACACACACACACACACACACACACACACACACACACACACACACACACACACACAAATGACACTGCAAGCCAGATACATTCAATTTACAAATCCCTGTGCCCGTTCTCACACAAAAAATAAGGTGGATAGACAGCAAGCATATAGTCATATGATCTTATAGTTGGACTAGAGTTGTATAACTTTGGGGTTTATACATTCTACATCTTTTCGTGGATTAATGGATGTGTGTGCATGATAGCGTAGAGCCATCTTCTATCTGGAGGACTGTGTTTCAGGATGTCCTGCTGAGCGGACCGTCTGCTTTGCTGTCAGACTGCAGTGTGCCAGTGTGTGAAAGCCGGTTATAAAGCAGGCGCCCCTCTGATTGTGTGTGTAAGCATTAGTTAGAAATGTAATGTTGCGCTTCATGATGGGGTGTACTGCTGATGAGCCTGAACTTGTTTCCTACGTAGAGGCATTAAACTGTGACAGTTTCTGATAGATAGAGAGATACAGATAAAGAGAGAAAGAGAGAAAGCGAGACAGCTGAAGGACAATTAGTCTGATTCTCAGATAGCATAATGAGTTGAGATCATCAAATCTGCATAATGAGAATAATTCACCCTTATCTCTATATGTTCATTCTAATGACTTCTTTATTCTCTCTCTCTCTCTCTCTCTCTCTCTCTCTCTCTCTCTCTCTCTCTCTCTCTCTCTCTCTCTCTCTCTCTCTCTCTCTCTCTCTCTCTCTCTCTCTCTCTCTCTCTCTCTCTCTCTCTCTCTCTCTCTCTCTCTCTCTCTCTCTCTCTCTCTCTCTCTCTCTCTCTCTCTCTCTCTCTCTCTCTCTTTAAATCTCAGAACACTTTGAGACATATTAATGGGGTAATATGTGACAATTTTTACTTAACTTGTCCTCTAGGCTAAGAAAAGGAACACACTTCATTATATTCCAGAAATCTCCCTATAAACAAAAATGATAATAATCATTTAAAGATTCAATTGATAAGTAAAAAGTAATTTATTTACTTAATAATTAATTATCCGGCAAAAGGGTTTATGAAACTAACCTGATATATAAAAAACTATTACCAAAAGGTTTTTGAGACTTAATTTGGACATAGTGAACATAATATTCATACTTCATGTATTTCATGTATTTTCATATTTTCATTTCATATATTCCTCCAGACTATATTCTCAAAAAGGGGGCCCACTGACACATTCCACTCTCCCTAGGCCTATGTGCATGTGTGTATAATGTTTGCATTTCAGGGGACACTGGTACATCCTGAAGGGTCTGAGATTAAGCTAAATGTGAGCAGAGTGCTGGTCTGATCACAAACAGACCTCGCTAAGAGACTAATATACACAGGAGACAGGAAGATTCGGCTCAGCGTGTCTATTAGGTTTCACTAATGCACACTGCATGCCGTCACACTGCAGGATCACTTGAGATGGAACAAGGATAATTACAGAATGCATCTATCAGTGGCCAGTACAGGCTCATATTGACCTGTAACTGGCAGGCCACCATGTGGCTCTTTTGAGTGGATCAGATCTCTGTGGGGTTGAATTTAGAGAGCATACCGGCGTCATTCAGCTTTAATGACAAATACTTTTAACCTAGTCATATTTACCTAAACCAAGGAGAAAACATTCATGTACATGATATACACGAACACATAATGTTTAAATAATACATCAGAATTTCGTTTGGTCAAAGCATTAGCCCATCAAATCCACATGACTTATACATGCGGATGAAATCAGTCCAAAAACCAAGAGTGAAACGTCGACTCTGATATTTGGTTTGAATTGGAATTATTAATAACATCTACATACATTTTTAAAGTCACAAATCACTTAAAGTGTAGGACTGTGAGCTTGTGCACATGTGGCATGTTCACATTTACACATTTAATCCAGTTTAACAAGATTTCAGCACTCCTGCTTTGAAACTAATTAAAAATATGTCAGTATCTGATACTGATAAAGAGGAAGTGTGATAGTTGACGGCATTTTCAGCTGTCTCTCTGTTTCACTCGCGTTGAAGAGTTGCTGAGAGTTTGAGTATTTCTTTTTATAGCTCTTAATAATTAAACTCAACTGATTCTTAAAACCAAAGTGGCTCTCCACAATCTATGTGTTTGTGAGATGTGAGTGCATGCAAGCAGGTCACAAGAGTGTATACGCTAGAGGAATGTTTTCAATACCCCATTTCATGATCGGAGTTAGATGGCCATCTGTCCTGTCCCAAGAGCCGTCCTTATTTAGCCCCCACTATGCCCCAGCAAACACACTCCCCCGGCCTCTGACAGAATCCATATCTGGTGACCCCAACCATTTGTTGAAGACTGCAGATATGCAGGAATTAACAGAATTCTGTCACACAAAATGAGCAGAATGTAATAAGGTGTAGTTCAGATCTGTTTTAGATGTAGTATATTTAGAATTTTGCTGTACAGAGTTATAACCTGCCGTATAAGGTTGTGCTGCTTAGTCAGAGTATGCTATGTTTAATCTCATGCAAATGGAAATTAAGATGTGAGTGATAAAAATACTGTCCATTGAACGTTGAATAGTCATTATAGTTCCAAGAAAATCTGATTTTTTTAGATTTTCACAACAAATGCTTTTTCAATCCCCTGAAAATCAGTGACAAGACATATTTTCAGTGTTTCATCAGCTGAATGATCCACACCTATTTTTTGTCCATCATGTATTTTTCATCCAAATAAATGTCTACCAAACATATTATTTTGAATGGAAATTGTCACAAAGATGAACATAAAAATATTTATTATTTATGAATTAAAAAAGGTCTGATTTCAAATGATAGGGTTAAATGACGGAGGAGGATTAAATTAATCATTTAATCAACCAAACAATATACACTCACCTAAAGGATTATTAGGAACACCTGTTCAATTTCGCATTAATGCAATTATCTAATCAACCAATCACATGGCAGTTGCTTCAATGCATTTAGGGGTGTGGTCCTGGTCAAGACAATCTCCTGAACTCCAAACTGAATGTCAGAATGGGAAAAAAAGTGATTTAAGCAATTTGGAGCGTGGCATGGTTGTTGGTGCCAGACGGGCCGGTCTGAGTATTTCACAATCTGCTCAGTTACTGGGATTTTCACTCACAACCATTTCTAGGGTTTACAAAGAATGGTGTGAAAAGGGAAAAACATCCAGTATGCGGCAGTCCTGTGGGCGAAAATGCCTTGTTGATGCTAGAGGTCAGAGGAGAATGGGCAGACTGATTCAAGCTGATAGAAGAGCAACTTTGACTGAAATAACCACTCGTTACAACCGAGGTATGCAGTAAAGCATTTGTGAAGCCACAACACGCACAACCTTGAGGTGGATGGGCTACAACAGCAGAAGACCCCACCGGGTGCCACTCATCTCCACTACAAATAGGAAAAAGAGGCTACAATTTGCACAAGCTCACCAAAATTGGACAGCTGAAGACTGGAAAAATGTTGCCTGGTCTGATGAGTCTCGATTTCTGTTGAGACATTCAGATGGTAGAGTCAGAATTTGGCGTAAACAGAATGAGAACATGGATCCATCATGCCTTGTTACCACTGTGCAGGCTGGTGGTGGTGGTGTAATGGTGTGGGGGATGTTTTCTTGGCACACTTTAGGCCCCTTAGTGCCAATTGGGCATCTTTTAAATGCCACGGCCTACCTGAACATTGTTTCTGACCATGTCCATCCCTTTATGACCACCATATACCCATCCTCTGATGGCTACTTTCAGCAGGATAATGCACCATGTCACAAAGCTCGAATCATTTCAAATTGGTTTCTTGAACATGACAATGAGTTCACTGTACTAAAATGGCCCCCACAGTCACCAGATCTCAACCCAATAGAGCATCTTTGGGATGTGGTGGAACGGGAGCTTCGTGCCCTGGATGTGCATCCCACAAATCTCCATCAACTGCAAGATGCTATCCTATCAAAATGGGCCAACATTTATAAAGAATGCTTTCAGCACCTTGTTGAATCAATGCCACGTAGAATTAAGGCAGTTCTGAAGGCGAAAGGGGGTCAAACACAGTATTAGTATGGTGCTCCTAATAATCCTTTAGGTGAGTGTACACAGGTTCCACTGTATGCCTTTCTTTTTTTCTGTGGAACATTAAAATATCTTTTTAGTCCACACAATGAATGTACAATACAATGGAAGTTAATGGTGACCAAAACTGTTTGGTTACCAACATTCTTCAAAATATAATTTTTCGTGTTCCACAGAACACAATAAATGTCAAAACTAGTGCAACCAAAGCACCATCTTCTCTTAATAAGTTCAATAAACGCAATCCCATTGCATTTTTTCACTCATTCCGAGAGTCTCGCGGTTCTGTTCTACAGAGCTATACCACATGTTGAGCTGTATTGCACGAAGTACAGAGCCTCTTTGAGTCGTGGATTAAATGAAGTTGCGCTGTGTGGAAATGCGGAGCTTTCTCTGTTGCATGCTGCTCTGAATATTGCAGAGAAGCCCTTAATGCTGACAGAGCCAGGTCTCACAGGGAGGCTGTGTCATCGCCTCACACTGAATTACACCCTCACCGCCTGAGGGGAGAGCGACAGAAGCGGAGCTCTTGCCTTCATTCTCTAAAGCTTTCCTTCCTTTTGTCTTACTCCTGAATGACAGCCTGGGGAAAGTTGGCAGGGAGGGGGTGGAAAGCAAGCGTTTGAGGTGTCTCCTGCTATCACCAGCGCTGCTGTAATGGTGTTGTCATAGAGGGGTGTACGTGGAGGGAAGCACTTATACTAAGAACAACTAATGAGACCTACTGTGGTTCGCCAGCACTGAGACTTGATGATTGCTTTTTCAACACATAACATGTATTTTCCATGGAAAACATTGCTTTATTTCCTCACTTCACCTCTCCGCAACCTTTCCCGCTTTATTTTGATTTCAACTCTGCACAACCTCATATTCCAGAGCGTGTTAATCTTCAATTAAGGCCCATGGCTATGTTTCAGTTGGCCTGAACCAATCTTTCCTTTTAATTACAGATTCTCTGACCATTCTCGTTGAACGCTTCAGGGCAACTGAACCAATTCTGTACAAGTATGGATAAATCCTCGCTGTTCAGGAGGCCTGGAGTTCAAACCAAAGCTACATCGCTCCATACTGAGAGTGCTAGATGGAGTGAGTGTTTACCCCGGTGCACTAATTACCTCAGCTAAGTCTGTTCTGGTTATGGTCTTCAAAGGATCATGGCTACTTTGGGGTTTGTACTTGGTAATGAGACTCAGTCCAAAAAGCTGCCTTCCTGCCAAAGCAACGTTTTATTAGGCTGTAAAGTCCTCCTTGTGGTGTGTTAACACGTTCACTGCTATTAAGGCTTGTAAACACAGTGAGAGAGAAAATGAGCGTGTGAATGCGTGTGTGTTTTCTCTTTCCGAACGCTATTTGAGGGGTTTTTCGTAGCGCTGGTTTCGGCTCCTCACTGAGTGCTCATCTGTTCTCTAGCTGTGCTTTTGTACAAAGAAAATGATTCAATCTGGTAGAAATCACAGATTATTCTTCCTCTTTTGAGACAATTAGCGGCTGCTTGTCGATGTCATGTCATTTGTCTGCCGTAGTGAAATTCGAGAGGTGAGAGAGGTGGATGGGAATGTATTGCTGTACAGCCATTTTGCAGTGGGTTTTCGTGTAACTGAAGGCCAAAATAATAAGAAAATTATGTAGATAATTAGGTTAAATACTTTAGTGAATAAAACTAAAAATTCTCCCAATTATGTTTAATAAAAGGTTTAAAAACAAAAAACAAACAAACAAAAACACATTTTTTAACTATTGGCCCTAATAAAATTACAATGACAAGCAATTGACATTTCAACATGTCGACGTAGTGGACACACAGCAACTCTAGTGTAGCATTTAACCACATTCTCAAACTTTTCTGGGAAGACAGAAAAAGTAATCTTGCACATGGAGATCTCTTAAGAGCCAAGATCTGACGTTATCAGGAAACAGGGCCCAGGACATTAAAAGAGAAGCTCATTATACTAGATAATCTGGTATCATCTCAATTTTAATCAGCTTATTGATGGCGGAGTTTAGCAAAACAAAGGATGATAAGCTCTGATATGAGTTTTCTTTAAATGCCAAAGCCACAAAGAGACTAAGAATGAAACATCTCACAATAAGTGAGGAACCTGCCTTCTTCATCGTGGTCCTTCTTATCATCTTATTTTATTAGTAATTTAGTAAATAACTAAGCAAAATATTTATACAGTTTCTAATAATATATACAATTGATTTAAATTTATAAATAATTTAGTTTCACTTTTGTTATTTATTAATTATCTCCAGATACTTTTGCTTGGGCATATCCTCATACTGTTCAAGCAAAACTGTTAGCAATACAAATGCAGCTTTATTCTGAATTAAAAACAAGTTGTCACATTAAAAGCAAACCTCGTAGAGAGAAAAGGAGCGAGAAACGCTTCTAGCTAATTGCTATAATCACACTCTTCCTCAATCCTGTATAATTTCGTTTAACTCTTACGCACACACTTTATTCAGAGCCTGTGCAACTCCTCTGCAACACTGTGTAGACGCGATAAACAAGTTAACTTAGTATTAAAACTTAAAAATAGAGCAAAACTCTAAATTAAGCCTTTGCTTAAATGAATGAGAGCACAGTCTACTGCATCTCTTCTATGTTTAAAGGGATATCAAACCTGTTTGATTTTCTTTATTCTGTGAAACACAAAAAATAAACTTTTTTTTATTTTCCCAGTGGGATCCAATGCTGTTTTGGACCCTACTGACTTTCATTGTATCGGCAAAAACAGTTGAAACAGAATATATTTTGTGTGTGTGTGTGTGTGTGTGTGTGTGTTCCACAGAAGAAAGAAAGTCATACAGGATTGAGATGACATGGAGGTGAGTAAATAATGACAGATTTTTATTTTCTTTTGGCTGAACTATCCCTTTAAGGTTAAACTACTTCATCCTAAGGGAGCCCTGATCTATAAAACATGCCTCTTGAATTATGGGAAAATAATTTTTCAGTCAATCAAACATTGATCTGAATTGATCTGTCTCTTTCCTTCAGTACCCATCCCTCCTTTTTCACTAAGAGACAGATGTCTGTCTTTAGTAGACCAGCTGTGTGTCTGTGCTCACTCTCTACACTCATTGTGGAACCTTAAACCTCCTTAATCGCTCACTCGAAACCTTGTTTCCTGGGGGAGAGAAGTAGAGAAAAGAAGTTATTGATTTTTTTCTTTTTTTTTCTTTTACTCTGTACTGAGGAAGCAGCAATAGATGTGGGGAGGGGGGTTAGTCTCTAAGAAGCTGTCATGTCATGTTATTCAAACAATCATAAAGAAAAATGGAGGAAAAAACTTGCACACACATATGCAGAACTTAAAATATATAAATTGGAAATAATGCAATACTCTCCTGAGAACTTAGTTACAACCCTTGGTTATTGTGATCTCAAATTTGTTGCAGAAATTATTAAAATACAGCTGTGATTAAAATTCAACTGGGGACCTCTTTCTTCATTTCTTTCTTTCTTTATTTATTGGAATTTCTCAAGCCAGTGCACCGAAAAACAACTAAATTATGTTTTTTTTTTTCTTTTTTTTTTCTCAATCAAATTAAAATACTCATTCCAACATTAGAGGAAAGAGATGATTCGCTGGCTTGTCTCCCTGGTGACTGGAGAATAATTTGTCATGAAAAATTCAGCCGGCATTAGTAAAGACACAAATTACCGGCAAACATCATCAAGCTGATTTTCCAGTCCTCTCGTTCTGTGTTATCTCTCCTCCGCTGAGTTATGGAATAGAAGCAGAAAGTTGTGTTTGCAGAGTTCAATGAGTGAGTCATGGGACTTTACCTAGAGCAGAGTTGGCAGGTCACCTGTAAAACCACCCAGACCTCGATGTCTCCTTTCCGCCCATTTTATCTCCTCTTCTCCCTTTCCTCTTTTGTCCGCCCTCTTTTCCCTAATAATTTCAGAGGTGAGATGTGCTATTAGCACTGAAATCATGAACAATATCCTTCTGAAAAGACATCATAATTATAACGGCTGGATTCATTTTGATTGTGGCAATTGGGTTGATTATGCCATCGTGGAGATTACAGGAAATTACCGTATGTCTCTGCACTTCCTTGTGATATGTAATTAGGAGATTTTTACCTTTTAATTTTTACAGCACTGATTTCTGTGTTAACAGTGACCACTCTAATTACCCTCTAGATGACTTTCAAATGCTGAACCTGTGATAGGAGGCAGCTGGTGAAGATGCAGTAGGTCTTTTAAGCACTCTAGAAATACTTTAGTCAAGTCAAGTCAAGTCAACTTTATTTATATAGCGCTTTTCACAATACAGATTGTATCAAAGCAGCTTCACAGTATTAAATAAAATAGTACATCAGTGTATGTTTCTGGTGTAAAACATCCACGTTTGGTAATGCAGATCAATAGCACTGTTGAATCGATTAATCAAATTAAGTATCCCCAACTGAGCAAGCCAAAGGCAACAGTGGCAAGGAACCGAAAAACTCCATTAGGTGACCTAATGGAGAAAAAAAAACCTTGGGAGAACCCAGGCTCAGTCGGGGGCCAGTTCTCCTCTGGCGTTTATGAAGTAGAGACCGGATTTAACTGTAAGATTAAAATATTATATGAATGCCTGGCTGAAGAGATGCGTCTTTAATCTAGTTTTAAACTGGGAGAGCGAATCTGAGCAACGAACAGTATCAGGAAGGCTATTCCAGAGTTTTGGTGCTAAATGTGAAAATGCTCTCCCTCCTTTGGTGGATCTGGATATCCTAGGTATGACCAGAAGCCTCGAATTTAGTGATCTTAAAGAGCGCGATGGATTATAGGGCGATAGAAGATCCGTTAAATAAACCGGAGCTAAGCCGTTTAGGGCTTTATAAGTCAGTAGCAATACCTTGTAATTAATACGGAACTTTATAGGTAACCAATGTAGTGATGATAAAATTGGTGTTATATGGTCAAACTTTCTTGATCTAGTAAGAACTCTAGCGGCGGCATTTTGGACTAACTGTAGCTTGTTTATTGAGGATGCAGGACAACCAGCTAATAAAGCATTACAGTAATCTAGTCTCGAGGTCATGAATGCATGAACTAGCTTTTCTGCATCAGAAACAGATAGCATGTTACGTAATTTAGCAATATTTCTAAGGTGAAAAAAGGCTGTTTTTGTAACATATGAAATATGATTTTCAAAAGACAAGTTACAATCTAATATAACACCCAGGTCTTTTACTGTAGAGGATAAAGTAACAGGACACCCTACTATGTTAAAGTTGTATTGTGAGAGGTTTTGTGGGTGGTTTTTTGAACCGATAAGTAGTACCTCTGTCTTATCTGGATTTAATAAAAGAAAATTGTGCGTCATCCAATCTTTTATATCTTTAACACACTCTGTCAATTTGGATAATTTAGCGTTTTCATCCGGCCGTGATGAAATATATAGTTGAGTGTCATCAGCATAACAATGGAAACTAATTCCATGTTTCCTTATAATATTTCCAAGTGGCAGCATATATATTGAGAATAATAGAGGGCCTAACACAGATCCTTGCGGCACTCCATAGTTTACTGGAGTTATGATCGATTTTTCTCCGTTTAAATAGACAAAATGGTAGCGGTCAGATAGGTATGATCTGAACCAGCTTAATGCTTGTCCTTGAACACCGGTATAGTTTTGTAGCCGATCTAAGAGTATTGTGTGATCTATAGTATCGAACGCAGCACTAAGATCAAGTAAAACTAGTATTGAGATACAGCCTTGGTCAGAAGCTAAGAGTAAATCATTTGTGATTTTAACGAGCGCAGTTTCAGTGCTATGATGCGGCCTGAACCCAGACTGAAACTTTTCATAGGTGTCATTTTCTTGCAAGAAAGAGCCCAGTTGGGCAGACACAACTTTTTCTAATATTTTGGACATAAAAGGAAGATTTGAAATGGGTCTATAATTTGCTAGGTTATTTGGGTCTAATTGTGGTTTCTTAATTAGTGGTTTTATAACTGCCAATTTAAATGTTCTTGGAACATGACCTAAAGTTAAAGACGAGTTAATAATATTGAGGAGAGGCTCTTCCACTATAGGTAACACTTCTTTCAATAGTTTAGTTGGTATGGGATCTAATAAACATGTTGTTGTTTTAGAGGAAATGATACATTTATTTAACTCTTTTTGTTCTATAGTTGTAAAGCACTGTAATTGTTCTTGCGGGGTGATAATCGAGGCTGAATTATACTTTACAACTATATTTGCATATAGTACCGGTCAAAAGTTTGGAAACAAGGCTGCATTTATTTGATCAAAAATACAGTAAAAACAGTAACATTGTGAAATATTAATACAATTTAAATTAACTGGTTTCTGTTGAGTGTATTTTAAAATGTTATCGAGCACAGCGTTATTTCAGACAGGCCATGTAGGCATAGGCCGTGATCAGCTGACGCGGTCAGCTGTCAAATTGCTCCACCCACTACCATTCTCCTATCAGACCGGCCCGGGAGAATATATATACGTGGCACTACTGCCCGGGAAATATGCTTAAACTGCTTGCAACCCTCCCACTCTCACCACTATAAGTATCAAGTGCACCTTGTGCATAAATATTCTGTGCACCTTCTTGCTGTTGTCTTTGTTTCAGATTACCAAGGTTTCCAAGTCCTAGCGTCACGGACATCATCGTCGAGAGACACCCATCCTCATAGCCAATTAAGCTACAGTATTGACGTCCCGGATTTCACTGCTACATCTACATGTTAAAACTGTTGCTTAAAGACATTACTAAACTGTCTTTAATCTGTATATCACTCAAGTTGATGGTTCTATGGGGTTAATGCTATTAGCTATGTATGCCATTAATTATGGAGCAAGAACCCCCATAAGGAACCATACCGCCAAAGATAATTGTGTTCAATAAACTAAAGTAACTTGCCAAAGTGGTCTCATCTGAAATATATTTGAGTGATGTCAAAGCTGAATTTTCTCCAAGTCTTCAGTGGCACATGACATTCTAAAATGCTGATTTGGTGCTAAAGAAAGATTTCTTATTATTATTAATATTAAACAGTTTTGCTGCTTAATATTTTTGTGGGAACTGTGATATTTATTTTCAGAATTCTTTGATGAATAGCATTTATTATGAATATAACTTTTTTTGTATTATTTATTAATTTCATAATGTCTTTACTTAAAAAAAATAAATAAAAATTCCGTGCCTTTGCTAGATAAAAGTATCATTATTATTAATGTTATTTTAAAATCTTACTTACCCCAAACTCATGTGACACTGAAGACTGAAATAATGTAGGCTATGCTGAAAATTCAGTTTTGCCATCACATTAATGAATTACATTTTTTAAATATATTACAACAGAAAACGTAATTGTAATAATATTTCACAGTATTACTGTTTTTACTGTATTTTTGATCAAATAAATGCAGCGTTGGTGAGATTAAGAGACTACTTTCAAAAATGTTGTTCCCTGGGGAATGAGACACTGCGTAGATATGACACATTGGGGAACGCCCCCGCAGCGTAGCACCTCTGAAGCATGAATGAAACTAGGCCAATCGTGATTGGTGTTGCGTCATGACGTAACCTGTGACGCAGGGGCGTAGCCATCATTTCAAAAGTGAGGGGGACAGAATGCCAAGCGTAATACCAGTTTTTTTTTTTTTTTTTTTGCAGACCTTTGTTGACAGGTTTTTGCTTAATTTGCTTAATATGCTATTTATGTTTAAAGCAATAAAACAGAAATAAAGAAAGAAAGAAAGAAAGAAAGAAAGAAAGAAAGAAAGAAAGAAATGCAGATGTTCTGTACTTTATACTGCACATAGCCTAGTATTGTATATTGTACTATATTGTTTACATATTTCAAATTGTTTTTTTGTGTAGGCTACGTCAAACTTCAAGCTTTTAAAACTACTTCAAATTTTCTGGTTAGGCTTTTTCAAGACAACTTAAAGTTTGTCTACAATTTTTTTTATCTAACAATTGTAAAGTGTTACTGAATTATATATGGTAAACATCATGTAGGCTACACGTTACAATGCTGCATGATTCAAGCAGATATAGTGGCTGTTAATGCATGAAAATCCAAATTCAGCATTAACAATCACCATCTTTATTCTAATTTGAAGGGCTTTGATTACATATCTGTGAAAATAAAAGACATTACGAATAAAAAAAAAAAGACTGAAAATAAGCGCACGTTTGTGCGAGTAGTGAATATTTTCAATTTCCAACAAAACTTGTTATTATTATTATTCAATTAATTATTAATTAATTATTCATATCATATAATTAATTATATGTTCCCTTTTGAGGGAATTCAAACTGTGTCGATACGACACTTTGGCTGAATGAGTACCCACTATGCCACAACGAGTCCTGCCTGTCCCAGTGTGAAGCTGCGCATAGGCACACTTAGGAAGAGAGCACTAGAGTGCCAGGCGTAGAAGGGATGTCCAGACTGTAAAATTTTATAAAAGTGTGAGGGGTGGCCCATCCAGCTGCATCACACACTTCTGGGATCGGGGCCCCTGAAAGGAGGGCTCTAGAGGACACCATGCCTCTGGTTGAATGAGCCCTCACGGCCAAAGGTGAAGGTAAACTGCGCACCTGATAGGCCATAGATATCGCCTGAACAATCCAATTGCTGATGGTTTGTTTGACGCGGGAAGCCCCTTCTTGGGCGACCAGAAACACCAGCAACTGGTCTGACTTCTGCCATGAAGAAGACCTCTCAATTAGAGTTCTCAACGGGCCTGAAAATTACAACCCGACCCGACCCGGCCCGTGGCTTTTAAAGCCCGGACCCGATGTAACCCGACACATAAACATGAATTATCTGCCCGAACCCGACCCGCGGCTGCGTCGGTTTTTTTTTTTTTCTCTCATACACGTATTATCATGACCAGCAGACGGGAATTCAAATCAACCTTTAATGTTCACGCCTTTTAACAATACAAACAACTGAAACAATACACTTTAAATATATAAATAGGCTGTAGTAGCGACGGTGAATTCACCTGCGGCAAGTTTACTTCTCACCAACTCCATCTTCTTCTCCAGGCTAAAGGCGTGCACGCAGCGGCGTCAGGTCTGCCCCCGCCCCTCTCCATGATGCACGTTACACGCAGCAGCCAGACTTTCTTTACGGTGACCAGCAGCGATGATTAATAAATGTTTTTTTTTTTTTTTTTTTACTGAGCGGAAAAGATTAAGCCCGAGGTCCGACCCGACCCGAGTCATTTGATTATATTTTCGACCCGAACCCAGCCCGAACCCGCGGGTCCCGTCGGGTTTGTCGGGCCGACCCGACCCGTTGAGAACTCTACTCTCAATATAAATTTTTAAAGCTCTGACAGGGCAGAGCAAATTAAGTCTCTCCTCATCCATCATCACGTGAGGTGGAGGATGAAAAGCCTGCAGAACCATAGGCCGTGCCACATTCGATGGTACTTTAGGCAGATAGCCCGGCCTGGGATGCAAGATAGCCCTAACGTTCATGAGATAACGAGAGCGCCTGAAGATGTCCTACTCTCCTCAGAGAAGTAATGGCTAGCAAAAAGGCTACCTTGATGGAAAGGTTCTTGGCCTCAGCCAACTCGGAGGGTCGGTTCGAAGTGGGGTCTCAACCAGCCCTTCGAGAACCACTGCCAGGTCCCATGTGGTAACTCTAGTACGAGCCGCAGGTCTCATCCTCCAAGCCCCACAGAGGAAACGTATGATCAACAGATGTCTCCCCAGAGGCCCATCACCTAGCGGAGCGTGGGAAGCCACAATGGCAGCCACGTACACCTTGAGTGTGGACGGGGTAAGACCAGCCGAGCAGTGATCTTGGAGGAACTCCAGCACTGAAGCCACCGGGCAGTTAACTGGGTCCACCTCACGCTCCCGGCCTCTCAGTACTGTGCCCTCTAAGGGGCTAGACCCACAGTTTCCATAGCTTTGGCCGAGGGTGAAATATTGAGCCCTCTGTCTGCGTCAGGAGGTCACTCCTCCTTCTAGGAGTGATATTATGTCGGAGAACCACACTCGGGCCGGCCACAACGGGGCTACTAGTAGTAGACTGACCCCGTCGCGATGGACCCTCTCTAAAGCTCCCGGGAGGCGATCGGGGGAAAAGTGTACAGACGCAGCCTCGGCCACGGGGCTGGATGCGTGAGGGAGAACCACAGTGGGAAGTGTGTCGTCTCTCAAAATGCAAATAGATCCACTTCCACTGGGCCGAACCCCTGACATAGCGATTCCACCACCTCGGGGTGGAATCTCCATTCCCCGGGCCTCAGCCGATAGCGCTGGCTGTTTCCTTGGTGACTCGGAGAGACAAGTCTGCAGCCTTTCTCAACTCGGCAACATCTTCTGGAGTTGGCCCCTCGCCTTCATCAATTGCTTTAAGAAGGTTGGCCTGGTATGCCTGCAGTACTGCCATAGTGTACAGACTGGCACCAGCCCGACCCGCAGCCATATAAGCCCTGCCCACCAAAGTAGATGTATCGCGGCAGGGTTTGGTGGGCAGCACCGGGGTTTTTAGGGATGACGCAGCGTCGGGGAAAAGATAACTGGCCAATGGCTCTTCCACCCGAGGCATCATCCCATAACCGTTCTCTCTCGCCCCCACAATATTGCTGTAATCTAATACTGGGAGATTGGAAATACGAGAGGAATAAGGCTTGTTCCACGATTCATACAACTCGTTATGTAAATCGGGAAAGAACGACAAACCCCGGCGATGAGGTTGTTCTCTATGCTGCAGGGAGCGCTCATCTAATTTACCTTTTGTCTGCGCTTCTTGCCTTTCACGTGGCCAGCGCGAGAAACAACCTCCACCAGCTCCTCATATGCGGGGACATGGAGTGGCGAATCATCTCCATAATCCCCGCCCTCGATGCTGAGCACATCCGCTTTCTCGGAAGCAGACAGCTTGAGTATCGGGTTCTCCGCTCGCGGGGAAGAAGCCGCTGGGCGGGCTTCCGTGTGAGGCGGGAGAACATCGGAACTGGCAGAGGAATCCTGAGACAGTGCCTCGGCTGTCTCAAGATTGCTTGCCAAATCCATTTGCGAGCCCCATGATGAACAGCACCAATCGCGAGCCTGGCCATCCTCATTAAAAATAGCAAGAAGAGAGCACAGCACCCAGATTTTCACAATTTCTTCACAATCCCTTTGTAAGCTTCCATGTATCCTGTCACACGTTACGTCATGACGCAACACCAATCACGATTGGCCTAGTTTCATTCATGCTTCAGAGGCGCTACGCTGGGGGGCGTTAAAAAATATATATTTTATATATATATATATAAAACTTTAAATGGAGTTAAGACTTCCTGTAGACCATTGAAAAAAGTTAATTAAAGTAGTCAGTCTGGGATTGCTTTCCCCCTTGCTATGCCAAGCATTCCCTCAATGCAAAGTTTATAATTAGAGTAGCATTTCCAACTTGGGGTTATTTCAGAGCCAGCCGCTGGTCTCTGGACACTGTGTCTGTTTGGAGAATGTCAGTGTGGATAAAGATATGTGCACATCAAAACACTGTGTTGTAGCCTATGGAAAGTAGAGCGGGATTATCACCAACTGCTCTGCTGCCTCTGGACTTCCAGAAAGAAACACTCTTTCTCTAGCTAATTCTGCCCTGGCACCAGCTGCCACTGCCAAAACACCTCCTCAGGAAGGTCTTTTCCTCTGTGCGCAAGTGTGTGTGTTGATGGCAGTTGCTGTAAAAAAAAAAGAAGAAGAAAACAAAAGTAATGTTTTGATTTCATGTCAACTTTAAGACTTCTGCTTTAATCCTGCTCGCCTATGCATGTGCCCAGAACTTTTTATAGCTTTATAGCCCAGTCCAGTTTGGTGATTCTGAAGAGAGATCACAGATTGACTCAGTCTGGTCCCTACTGGAGACACAGTGCTCATCTGAGCCCCTGCTGGCACAGCTAGCTGTGGTTATAGTTTCTAATTACTCTCAGGAGAGAGCCATTGTTGTAAAGGGAGATGAGAGCAGATATCCCAAGGCTCCCTGCTAGATCTCTCCAAGAGTACATTTAAATAAAGATCACGCTCCAAATTCAAATAAATCACATGCACATTTTGTATTGCTGAACGCTGAGCATGGCACATTACAGTATTTCCGTCTTATATGCACCCACAGTCCCATTAGCTGTTTCAAGGTCACCATTATCATTATTTTAATATTAATTAAGTCATTAATATTAATAAAGTTAAAAATGTTACACATTCTCCTACAAGATCCATACAAATGTCAAGTCAAGTCAAGTCATCTTCATTTATATAGCGCTTTTAACAATGTAGATTGTCTCAAAGCAGCTTTACAGAGATAAGCGTATAATTTAAGGTAACAGAGATTGTTTCGGCTTTACAGCAGAGTTAAGTTATTTCCATCCAAACTTAGTTTTAATTGATTTGGTTCCGTCGCAACGATCACTTGTCATTAAACTAGGGGCCGCTAAGACGACACCATTCTCTCTACACAGACTCTAAACGCGAACCTGCGAGAAACGCTGATGGCAGTCACATGCGCATTTAGAATGGGTTCTATAGTTATGTGCGTTAGAATATACGCAGGTTTGGAATTCCCTACAAGCCAAGCCTAAACAAAATACTTGTCTTTCCTTATAAATTTTGATAAGGAATTTTATTTTATTTGTTGCTTTGGGGTAGGACCGCAAGACGAATTTTCCCGACAACGCCTTATCTGTAGAGTGGTAGTGGGATCCTCCATAGGGAGAGACTAGTTGGCACTTCAGCACTGCGTTGTCATCGGTCCAGGTGAAGGTCCTTCGTCAGATCTGGATACGGCCTGGATCCGGCAGGCTGCGGGAAAACCTTGGGATAAACACAGACACTAAAATTAGCGTAGATGCCATTCTTCTCATGATGTAACGAGTACATCAGGATTTTTGGGAAGTGTTCCCGGTTCCGGCTGACCTAATCTATGCAGCATAACATTAAATTATAGAAGTCTATAATGTATTATGTGAAAGCTAGGTCAAAGAGATGTGTCTTTAATCTGGCTTTGAACTGACAGAGTGTGTCTGCTTCCCGGACAATGGTAGGAAGACTGTTCCAGAGTTTTGGTGCTAAATAGGAAAAGGATCTACCGCCAGCAGTGGATTTTGATATTCTAGGTATAATCAACTGGCCGGAATTTTGAGATCGTAATAGACGTGACGGACTATAATGCGTTAAGAGCTCGCTCAAGTACTGCGGAGCTAAACCATTCAGTGCTTTGTAAGTAATCAGCAATATTTTAAAATTTATGCGATGTTTAATAGGGAGCCAGTGCAGTTTTGACAGAACTGGGCTAATATGGTCATACTTCCTGGTTCTGGTAAGAACTCGAGCTGCTGCGTTTTGAACCAGCTGTAGTTTGTTTATTAAGCGTGCAGGGCAACCACCCAGTAGAGCATTACAATAATCTAGCCTTGAGGTCATGAACGCATGAACTAATTGTTCCGCATTTGTCAATGAGAGCATATGACGTAATTTAGATATATTTTTAAGATGGAAAAATGCAGTTTTACAGATACTAGACACGTGACTTTCAAATGAAAGATTGGTATCAAAGAGCACACCCAGGTTCCTAACCGACGACGAAGACTTAACAGAGCAGCCATCAAGTGTTAGACAGTATTCTAGATTATTACGTGAGGAAGTTTTTTGTCCAATAATTAGAAACTCTGTATTTTCAGAATTTAGAAGTAGGAAATTACAAGTCATCCAATTTTTTATATCCGCTATGCATTCCGTTAATTTTGTGAATTGATAAGTTTCGTTAGGTTTTGAAGAAATATAGAGCTGAGTATCGTCAGCATAACAGTGAAAGCTAATTCCATGTTTCCTAATGATATCTCCTAATGGTAGCATGTACAGAGTGAACAGCAGCGGTCCTAATACTGAGCCTTGTGGTACGCCATACTTAACCTGTGATCGATGAGACATCTCATAATTTACTGCTACAAACTGATAACGGTCAGATAAGTATGATTTAAACCATGCTAGTGCATTTCCTGTAATGCCAACATAATGTTCTAATCTATTTAAAAGAACGTTGTGGTCGATGGTGTCAAATGCAGCGCTAAGATCGAGTAACACTAATAGAGAGATACAACCACGATCGGATGATAAGAGCAAATCATTTGTGACTCTAACGAGAGCTGTTTCGGTACTATGGTACGGTCTAAATCCGGACTGGAAATCCTCGCAGATATCATTTCTTTCAAGAAAGGAACACAGTTGTGAAGATACTGCCTTTTCTAATATCTTTGACAGAAAAGGTAGATTCGAGATCGGCCTGTAATTGACTAATTCTGAAGGATCAAGTTGCGTTTTTTTAACAAGCGGTTTAATCAAAGCCAGCTTAAAGGTTTTTGGTACATATCCTAGAGACAAAGACGAATTAATGATATTAAGAAGAGGATCTATGACCTCTGGAAGTATTTCTTTCAGTAGCTTAGTCGGTATAGGGTCTAACATACATGTTGTAGATTTAGATGATTTAATGAGTTTAGTAAATTCTTCCTCTCCTATAGCAACGAATGAATCAAATTTTTCCTCAGGGAGACTACAATGCACTGCCTGATGCGATACTGTAGTAGACGGTTGCATAGTTATAATTTTGTCCCTGATATTATCAATCTTATAAGTGAAGAAGTTCATAAAGTCATTACTGCTGTGTTGCTTGGAAACTTCGGTGCTTGAAGCTTTATTTTTCGTTAGTTTAGCCACCGTTTCAAATAAATACCTAGGATTATGTTTATTTTCTTCTAATAGGGTTGAAAAATAAGCAGATCTAGCAGCTTTTAAAGCTTCTCTGTAAGTAATTGAGCTCTCTTTCCATGAAATGCGAAATACCTCTAGTTTTGTTTTCTTCCAGTTGCGCTCCATTTTTCTGGCTGCTCTCTTAAGGGCCCGAGTGTGCTCGTTGTACCACGGCGTTGGACTATTTTCTTTAATCTTCTTTAAGCGCAACGGAGCAACTGTGTCTAAAGTGCTGGAAAAGAGAGAGTTAAACGTTTCTGTTGTAATATCTAGTTCTTCTAAGCTATCTGAGATGCTGAGATGATGAAACTGATTAGGAAGATTATTAATAAAGCAATCTTTAGTAGCAGAAGTGATAGGTCTCACATATTTGAAACACGGAGTCGGCTTTGCAGCCTTGGCTAAATGCAAATTACACGAGACTAGATAATGATCTGAGATGTCATCGCTCTGCTGCAGAATTTCAACGGCATCCACATCTATTCCGTGTGATAATATTAGATCTAGAGTATGATTACGACGATGAGTAGGTCCTGACACGTGTTGTCTAACTCCAATTGAATTTACAATGTCTTTAAATGCCAATCCCAATGCATCTTTTTCATTATCGATGTGTATATTAAAATCACCAACAATTAGTACTTTATCTGCAGTCAATATTAATTCTGATAGAAAGTCCGCAAATTCTTTGATAAAGTCTGTATGGTGCCCTGGTGGCCTGTATACAGTAGCCAGCACAAATCTCAAACGTGATTTATCGTTTACACTATATATTTTTACATTAAGCACCAATGCTTCAAAAGAATTATATTTAAAACTTGATTTCTTAGTGGTTTTGAAACTATTACTATAGATTACAGCAACACCACCCCCTTTGCGTTTCAGACGAGGCTCATGTTTATAACAGTAATCTTGCGGGGTTGATTCATTTAAAGTAATGTAATCGTTTGGTTTTAGCCAGGTTTCTGTCAAACACAGCACATCTAGGTTATTATCTGAAATCATATCATTAACAATGAGTGCTTTTGAAGTAAGCGATCGAATATTCAGCAACCCAAGCTTTAGCATTTGCTCATCTGTATTATAGCTGTTTTTTATTTGTTGAACATCAATTAAATTTTTAACCTTAGTTGGGTTTAAACGTTTTTTGGATTTCCAAATTCGGGGAACAGACACAGTCTCTATATGATGATAGCTAGGTGAAAGAGGCTCTATGTGATGGGATTTATCTGACCTTGGTGACGAGAGGCCGCTAGCAGACAGTCGGTTTAGCCAGTCTGTCTGCTTCCTGACCTGAGCCCCAGATTGTCATGTTTGAGCTCTAAGACTATGAGCCATATTACTAGAGAGAAGAGCAGCACCATCCCAGGAGGGATGAATACCATCTCTTTTCAACAGGTCAGGTTTGCCCCAAAAACTTTTCCAATTGTCTATGAATTCTATATTATTAAGCGGACACCACTTAGACAGCCAACCGTTAAGCGAACACAATCTACTAACTATCTCATCACTCCTGCGAACAGGAAGGGGGCCAGAGCAAATTACAGTCCTTGACATCGTACTTGCAAGTTCACACACCTCTTTAATATTAATTTTGGTGATCTCCGACTGGCGGAGTCGAACATCATTAGTGCCGACATGAATAATGATCTTAGAGAATTTACGATTAGCATTAGCCAGCACTTTTAAATTTGCTTTGATGTCAGGCGCTCTGGCTCCCGGCAAACATGTGACTATGGTGGTTGGTGTCTCTATTTTCACGTTCCGTGTAATAGAATCGCCAATAACTAGGGCACAATCATTCTCAGTGGGTGTTTCACTGAGCGGGGCAAATCGATTTGTTATGGTAATCGGAACGGAAGAGTGGTTTTTAGATCCGCGACTAGAGCGATCCCTCACTGTCACCCATTTGCCCGGCTGCACGGGCTCTACTTCAGCCAGAACCGCGTCATGTAAAGTGTGCACTATTCTATGCGCATCCAAAACATCTAAAGCACTAGCACTCTTACTATCCTCAATTAAAGTTTGGATGCGTGTTTCTAATTCTGAAATCTTCTCTGTCAACCTAACTGTCTCCTTACATTTATCACATATAAATCCTATATCGTCGACAGAGAAGCCTATACTAAACATGTGACATGAAGTGCAAGTGACAATAACAGGACAAGACATTACTCACCGTGTTTGTTGAGTGATTCTTACTCACCTGAGCTTTTTATGAACTCAAAGGCGCGGACGCGCGAGAGAAAAATAAATAAATAAAATAGCTGAGCGCACGGGTGGCGCGTTAACAGGCTAGCGAATTACTAGCGTTTTGTGCTAGTAGTACTAATAACAAAAGCTAGCGATGTCAGGTTAATCTGAGATGTTGGGTAAAATGTAGTAGTATAAACAACTAGAAATGGTAGTAAAATGATGGTTCAGAACAAAGAAATATATGGCTAAGACGGAGCTTATCGCACCGAATCAAACAAACACACTCACAGCAGGCAGCGAGGCAGACAGGGATAGCTAGAGTATATAAATGTATATATATATAAAATGAAGCTGCCTCTAAACTGTAGATTGTCAAACTAAAAGTTACTCATAACTTAAAATAGAACTTTTGAAAATGTAGTTAGCTACGCTAGCTACTAGTACCAAATGACATTAACACAACATATAATAAATCTATCCAATGATGTGTATTATAATTGAATCAGAGTTGTAGGTACAAAACAATTTTTAAATGAATGAACAATCCCAATTAGGTTGAAAACATCAGTCTTGACCTGATAAATTAACACTAAATTAAATAATAATAAAAAAGACTACTCTCTATTTTTTCTATCTAAGACTACTACTCTCTGTTTTTTTTTTTTTTGGACGTCATTTGGACGTCTATGACAGGTGCAGGAAATTTACATGATTATTATTTTTTTAAACGCAATAAACGCCATTTTTTTTTTAAAAAAAGAGTTTGTCATGTCATTTTGCTGTGTACTGAACCTATTCGCTCCATCCACATTTCATGCCAAATCTCTATTTCCTTGTTTAAAATGCGCCAAACCTATTTTTAGCCTAAACGCGATATATCCTCTGGACTAATCAGAATTATCTCACTCTCTCTCGCTCTCTCACCCTCAAATCACTCGCGCGTATCGCGCCAGACGCTCAATTCGCCTCATTCGCTCGTCCGCTTCGCGCTGCGCTAAACGCCTCATTCGCGCATTATCAATATGATTAATACATATTCGAATAGGCCTACAGATTATTTATAATTATTTAAGATCATTTTCCAAAAACTCCATTGATCGTCTCAGCATCAGGTGATAACTGGAGAGGCGTACAAAGGTGTGATACTCTAGCTCAAACAGTAGAGCATTGGTGCTTGTAACGCTAAGATCACGACTTCGATTCCCAGGGAAAGCAAGAATAAGGTGTGTGTGTGTGTGTGTGTGTGTGTGTGTGTGTGTGTGTGTGTGTGTGTGTGTGTGTGTGTGTGTGTGTGTGTGTGTGTGTGTGTGTGTGTGTGTGTGTGTGTGTGTGTGTGTGTGTGTGTGTGTGTGTGTGTGTGTGTGTGTGTGTGTGTGTGTGTGTGTGTGTGTGTGTGTGTGTGTGTGTGTGTGTGTGTGTGTGTGTGTGTGTGTGTGTGTGTGTGTGTGTGTGTGTGTGTGTGTGTGTGTGTGTGTGTGTGTGTGTGTGTGTGTGTGTGTGTGTGTGTGTGAGCGCACTGAGCGCGATTATTGTTAGGAAAAGACGCACAGTATCTAATAAAACACACGTTCCACAGCAAGCCAACCCCGTCTCCTTCCTTCTTCCCACAAACGAACTTTGGACGGACGTCAACATTAGACGTGCGGAAGACGTCGGAAAAAGACGTCATCTGGCGTCATAGTCTGCACCTTCAAGGGGAGCAAAATTGGACGTGCAAAAACGACGTAGAAAATACGTCGTTTCGACCTGTCTGTGCGCAGTGGGAATATTCCGCCATAAAAATCCGTGAATCTGTTTACAAGAACTGTCCAAATTAAATGATTCACTAGAATGAACCGGACTTTGTATGAGAGAAAGAGGATTGTTAAGGTTGAAATGATTCGCAAGAATGAATCTGAATTTCCAGCGGTACACATGAGAGAAAGAACCATTTAGGATGAACAGATTCACTAGAATGACTCTCACTCTCTCTCTCTATCATATGTAGCTAAATACTGAGAAAAGTACTTTATTAGTTAAAAAATCGAAATCTTTTCAAGTACCCTCTGGGATACACATGCACAGGTGTAGCTTAAATGTAAATTAACCAGTACCTGACCGGTATAACAGCTATATCTCAAAGTTCAGCAGTCAATAAAACAGATGAATATTATCTAGACTCAACACATGTCTAACAGCGTTGATGCAGGTAAATCTGGTTAAATGCGTGTCTGTATTGAGAGGCTAGTTTTGCACAGTGATGATCTTCCACCTTGAATGTGCCGCAGGCTTGATGCTGATTATATGAGACTGGCATCAGTACCCGTCTTCATCTGTTTTTGAAGTCTGGTTCTCTTTAAATCAATAAGATCAGCTCGGGGCAAGGACACACTCACCCTGTCTCAGATCATCCTAAACACAGCTGACCAACTGCAAATGCAGCCATCACTGGGTCTGCTAGGAGGGGATTGCGGGTGTATGAGGGAGAAGTGATAGGAATGATTTCACACCTTGCACATCACCGATGGGTGTTGCTCCATGAAGTGTTAGTTCTTTGATCTTTCTGAAGGACAAATTAAAATAGAAAATGCAATAATGACAATAATAACGACAGGTCCTTTCTGAACATGGCACTATATTTGCAGAGAAAAATGAGAGAAAAACAAATCTTAATATCACTAATGAGAATGCTAGGACTGGTTTCACAGCCAAAACATCAGGGAGTTTTGTTCCTCAACAAGGCAGAATGCAAGAATGCACTCGTTTTCAAATGCAGTAACATGCAACATAAGCTCTCTAAAAGTGCATTAAAAGAAAGTGATCAATTGCAGTGTCAAATTAAGATGCAGAAGTTTTCAAAGAAATATATATATTTTTTTGTCCATTTCTACAAGTCCAATTCATGGCCAGCAACTAAAGAGGCCCAATAATAGACAAAGGTTCGCCATTCTGTGTGAGGTAAAAAAAAAGTGCCATTTATATCACAAAGAGTGGTGTGAACAAATGGGGCAAGTTGTGTGTGTCCCAAATGTGATTATGCACCCCATGGTCTAATGGTTTATTTTTTCTCACCGTACGTGCCTCTGGAGCTCTCTCAGTATTAGACTTTGTCCTGCTTTCAAGCCCCAGCACAGATGTTAAGGTCTAATTAAACAGAAGCTCACTGTTGCTGCATTCACTGTGAGCTGTGAGCAACCAGGCAGAGAGAGAGAGAGAGAGAGAGAGAGAGAGAGAGAGAGAGAGAGAGAGAGAGAGAGACAGAGAGAGAGAGAGAGAGAGAGACAGAGAGAGAGAGAGAGAGAGACAGAGAGAGAGAGAGAGAGAGAGAGAGAGAGAGAGAGAGAGAGAGAGAGAGAGAGAGAGAGAGAGAGAGAGAGAGAGAGATTTGGATGGTTTTTGACCCTGGGAGGTGGTTATGAAATATTCATCTGACCAGAGCCTTTTAAGATTCTTTAAAGTAGGAAGTCTTACGTTTTAAGTATCAATTTAAGGTCTGTCAGGTCTGCTTTCCTCAGCCGTTTGATGAATGTCTGTCAAGATAGAGAGTAAGAGAATAGAGAGAAAAGGAGAGAGAGATAAAACAACAATGGAAATAACAATGGAAGCAGATTTTGTCCAGGTTAGAGAAAAAGAACAACAAATAACAAAACGAAACTACAAACCACAAAGCAAAAATACAATGTATCAAAGCAAAAAATAAATAAATAGTAGGGGAGAGCCGGGACAGTTGAAACACTTTTCAGTAAAATGTCGTTTTCTAAGATAATGTTACAGATTTTTTAATGTGATTAACAATTCACATATGTGTTCTCTTAGTATCATGTGTTATTCGTTACAAATATATAATGATTTAAGTAAAATTTGACTTTGAACAGGAGTTGTGCTTTGTTTCAATCGTCCCGCCTGTGCGGGACGCAGGGCCGGCCCGAGGCATAAGCGAACTAAGCGGCTGCTTGGGGCCCCCTCGCCACCCGGGGGCCCCCAAGCGAGTTTTTTTTTTTTTTTAAATATTAATTAAATTAAACAAGTGACATAAATTAATGAATGGATTAATAATTCAAGACAAGAAAATTCTGATTTCATGATCAATATACCTGCCTACAACTGCTGCTGTGTCTGCCAGTGTTTGAGTCATATGCGCATAACCTCGCGTGCATAGAAAATTTGTGCGCAAAGTCACGGTAATGTTAAGCTATTTCACACAAATTTGATTTGATCAATGATTTATCCTTTAAATTGAATGATATTCAGAACAGAACAAGAATAAAAAAATAACTATAAACAAGCCAAAACGAAATAATTTAAAGCGAAAGTGAAAGCGGATCTCTCTCATTAGAATCAAAATGTTTCAACATTCGCGATGGATTTGGATGGTAAACTATTCTTTATTATAGGCTTCTTTGTACTTCACCCACGTTCCAATATCGAGAGAAAAAATCATCCTCTTCACAAGCGCAAAAATGTGCTTGAAATCCAATATCGAGGGAAAAAATCATTCTCTTCACATGCGCAAAAATGTGCTTGGAAACATCACAGTGGAGCGGTGCTTAGGCTACGCAGCGCTGAATGGAACGAATTGTAAGCTACTACTGACTATTTAAAAAGAGCAGTGTAATTTTTATATGTTAGTTTGACTATTTTATTATTATATTTTATTACGGCTATAACGAACAGGCTGCGATGTCAAGATTGCAGTGCTGGAATATGTTGTGTGTGTGTGTGTGTGTGTGTGTGTGTGTGTGTGTGTGTGTGTGTGTGTGTGTGTGTGTGTGTGTGAGGCGCGGGCGCGATCGAACAGTGGAAACATAAACACATACTCCGTCATGTTCATAAGACATCATTCAAACCGCAAAGGGTTGCAAAACGTTGGAGGATATTTTGCAAATATTTTTTATATATATATATGTTTTTTGACAATTTGTTTTCAGAAGTTTCAAAGAGTTAGTAAAAGAGTAAAGAAAAAGTTAAAACATTTTTATTTAAGTATCTATTTTTTATTAAGTAGGCTATTTATTTTGTATTAATACATAACCTCATTGTATTAATTTATAATGTAACATTATAGAGTGACATTAGCCGCGTTTCCATTACAGACTTGCGCAAATGTTTTGCGCTATTATCTAAATATCGATAAAAAACTATTGCGAAATGACGGCGTTTCCATTAACCGATGTTATGCGACTAAAACGTCTTTTTTTCTCTCGCGATAAGTCATTCCAAAAATCACGGCAACGGACGTTGGTTATAATATCACAGCCACCGCATTAGACATTATTATTATTATTAATGGAAGGAGACGTGGCGTGTTATCCAAGCATTAATGACAGGGAAAGACCCCCGAACGACACATAAGGAGTTTCTTCTGGGTGTTTCGCCCTCATTTCTGCTCCGATTGTGGCATTTCTTTGAGATTTAGAATCCAGTATTCCTATAGGCTAATTATTGTTTCTTTTATTAATTTAATAAAGAATTATGTCTCGTATTCTGTCCAAACGATCCATGTAGGCTACTTTTGTGTCTATTTGTTTTTCCTTTTTTAACCCCTAATTGAATGCAACTTTCATACGGATTAGCCTACATAATCAGAAGTTATTAGCTTTTGATTCGAATTTGTTCGTTTTAAAGTGGACATTTCAAGCTTTAGCCTACATAGGCTATATTTTGTTTCAGTTCTCGCGCTCCAGTTTACGGAGATCATGAAAGTGCGTCTGATTGTTTCTTTTATTTTATAAAAGCACGGCGTTTTCTTGTTATTGTAAGTTTACACAAATAAAAGTGGTTGAGAATAATGTATTATTATTTTCTGTCTGACCAGAAATGATAGAGTAGGCCTATTTTAAGTTGTTTCCACTGTTGATAGGAAAATGCAAGTGTTCGCGGCCGCGCCTCCGTGCCATGCAGTGCGCGCTCCACGCTCAGCTTTGTTCCTTTTTTGCATAAAAGCGTCTTCTAAATATAGCCTATTAAATGTTATAATAAAATAATATAAAATTATTATTATTTTCGTAGCTATACATCTTCCTTGAGTCATATTGAGTGTTTGCTAGTTGAATAGCCTGTTATTATGAAGAAAACGAGGTCACCCATAAAACGATAAATGAAATTTATTGAAGACTGAAGATTGGAAAATTGATGATTATTACAGAGATAGCATGTGTTGCGTAATTGAAAATTAGTTTGCATTAAAAGAAACAGTATATTAATCTATGAACAGTAGGCTATAGCCTAGGCTATGACCAGGTTTAACGTGCAGGATGCGTGGTCGACGGCGCCTCCTGTCATTTAAACCTCTTTTGCCCTTAAACTAAAAAACTCTGATATTGCACACTTAAGGCTGTGTTTCAGTACTAACACACCTGCCGTATTATCATTACAATGGCACATGAAACAATGAATCCAACTTGTCAGTCAAAAAAAAGTACCGCACGAAAGAATTCACTTACAGCACTCAAAAACAGCTTTGCGGCTTTAACTCCAAAACGGCACAACGTAAAAAATAAATGTTTTCGCGGGTATAGAGAGCCTAAGTCCCGCCCCTCCGCTTCCGCCTCATGGGACCTTACTTCGGAAAAAAATATGTATGGAAGTCAATGGCGAGAGATAACTTATCTTTTTATTCCGTCTGAACTGTGCCCTGAACTACACATATGATGTTTGTCAATTTAAATGGTAATTATGAAAGTCAAGAAAGTCGCAGTTTGTCATAAAACAGAAGAGTAACGTTTAGTTTTATGTGAAAATCGCTCAATGAACTACATCTCTCGTCTCGCACTATGTACGTCACAAGATCCGTTGCTCGTATGTGTGTATTCTGGCTCAAAACACTCAGGCATGACGGCCTAACGTTACGATTATAATGTAAGACTATAGAAAAAATGACAGACGTTAGCTTCAGTAAAGTTAGCTTCATTCATTGAGAGAAAAGGTATGACGTCGCATGTGTGCCTTCTGGGTTTGTAGTCTTTCTAATTACGTATTTTCACAGTCTTATACCTCAGCAGTTTTACATCAAGCTGCGACTTTCTTGACTTTAAAATGTATCTTTTAAATTGACAAACATCATATGTGTAAATCAGGGCACAATTCAAACGAGATCAAAATATTTGTTGTCTCTCGCCATTGACTACCATACAATATTTTTCCGAAATAAGGTCCCATGGTGGTCGACCGGAAGGGGAGGGACTTAGGCTCTCTATTCACCTTATTTTTAACGGAAATACGGACGCAGCCAGTTGACGGTATTTTGTGCGAGACTTCCGGTCAGGCACTTCCGGTCACTGGCGCGCTAACTCAATTTTTTAAAACGGTTAATCAAACAAGTGTTCGTAACAACAAACTCATCGTTATGGCTTCGGGGAAGACCGGGATTGTTTGTGCAGTTAGAGGTTGTCATAATAACTGGTACAAAAGAAAGATTTACTTTAGCAGGAGTGTTTTAATCATCGAAATCATTGACATTTAATCATCAGGCGCCCTACGACCAGCGACACACTGGCTACGTGGTGTTTTACATGTCTTTGCACACCAGAAACGTGTCTGACGCGGCACTGCTAAGTGACATATGATAAGCCTCATTCATTGGTGATTATATTCGACATAATGGGGAGAGAGTTGTGGAAGGCCTATACTTAATGTTAAACATAAATATATAGCAGCAAAGACAACGTCGGCAGTATTGCCTGCAAAATAGGCTACAGAATATTTCGTTCTGTATTGACAGGTGCAATATTAGAAAATCGATTTTTTTTCATTGCATTTATATCTGCATTTGTCAAAACCTAAACTTTCAAACATCAAAATGTAATTTATTAATATGTATTCATGTCAAAATTACATACAAACATCTTTTCCTATTCTATTTTGCCTGGAGACGCTTCCAAAACGCTTGCGTGTCGCGTGAAAAAAAAAAAAAAAAAAAATTATATTTATAGCATGCACGCGTTTTCCGCGCCTGTGAGACGCGCGTTTCACGCTGGCAGTGTTCACGTTCTAACCTGTTAACATGGGAGCCGAAATAAAAGGACACGCCACGCAGCCAGTGTGTCGCCGGCCTGTGGAATCCCTTCGCCTGTGGTTAAAAGCTTTACATTTGAAGAAACCATCGAAACGAGCGTATGTTTGTTCTTTTCATTTCGTGAACACAAACCCTACAGAAGACCACCCGATACCAGAAAAGTGGCTGGGCTATGAAGTCTCAATAAAAACCATGATAAAAACTCCAAGGAGAAACAAAATCATTATAGTAACCCCTGTATAAAATCTAGTCATCATGGCATGATCATGGCATTTATTTTGTATGATTTACAATTATTTATAGCCATCTACTTATTGCTATCCTATGCTTTGGTTGCATTCTGATGGCATTATTAATAGCCTACATTTGACATGACAAAATACCTCCATCGATATATTAGTCCAGCGTTGGCTCGACTGTGTTTAGGGCGGGGCTGAAGGCGCCGGCGAAGTTTTGGCAGTCTGCCAGCTAGATGCATGAGTGTTTTCATACTATTTTCGTACCATTTTTCTATCAACTCTGCATAATCCTTCGCGATCGATATCGTTATTTAGCCCAGGGAAGCGAGGAAACGGAAGTGCCGCACAAAAACCGGATATTGGACCCATGTTTACTTCCGCGTTCGAAAATAAGGTGAATAGAGCATCACAGTCCCGCCCACAGCCGGAGAGCGCATTGGTGCCGGAAGTAAATTTCCCATTAATTTCTCCCATTGACGTTTTCGAAAATCCGTAGGCTATCTAAAGAGTTTTAGAGCATGTCTGAGGATAACCAGCTACGGCTGAACTCATAGGCATACAACATATCATTTCGAGTGAAAAAACGACAAGGAAATCCAAAAAAAGTCAAAGGTACAAGACTGTGTACATATTTTCATTCCCGAGCGAAGGAACTACTCATCCCATAAACCACCGCGCCTCACTGAAGTCGACTGAAGCCACAACCGCGAAAGAGCCTTTAGAGCGACTTTAAAATCTGACGACAGCCACGCGAACTTTTTCTTGTGCCGTTTATAGCAGTTCTTTCAGTAGTAAGTTAATTGTGTAAATAGACTGGAAAGCATGGCTTGCGGTCCGCGGCTCACGGGTGCAGATCTGGCAGTCCGCGCGGCGTTCTGCTCATCAGTTTCAGCGGCCCACGGGCAGGTTGCTGACAAATGCCTCAACAATTTCCCACTTGTGGTCCATGCTCATTTTATTCATGAAGTTATAGTTCATCCTTAATTTTAATAACATTTAATGTATTTTCTTAATAACAACAAGTGAAAATTAAAAAGTGAAGGTCAGCAAACCAGAAAGTGCATCATATTCAGTTTATTAACTTGCCATGAATTATTACACAAATGTTCAGTAAATGCATGAAGAGCTCTCTATGGCTCTGGGTATGCCTAAGCTAAATATTGTTTTGACAGTGGCATCATAAAATGCTTGATATGACTCATACCATATATGAAGACTCCTCGGTTCAAATGTCACATCAGTGATACCGTGCAAAACAACGCAACACAGTTTTTTTTTTTTTGTCTATTTATCTTGAGTCTTCACGAACTTTCGCGGGGTTTACACGAGCTCCACCAATCAGATGCATCACTGTGGGATTGTGGGATTGTTTAGGATTGTGGGTAATGAAGTACTTCTCCAAGACATCGCGAATAAAAGGCATTTATCTCAAAACAAGGTTAGTGCCCCATGAACTTTTGGCGGTTATATGAGCATATATAATCGCTTAGTACAGCCGTAGCTGGTTTTAAGTCTACCATGTATGGTTACGTTTTTATATCACAACTGTCAATGGAGAAATTGTATTGAATTTTTACTTCCGGAACCGGCTGTGGGCGGGACTGTGATGCTCTATGGTAGGCATTGCGTGCTGTACGTGCTGACGAAATTTGACGTACATGATGTGAGTGGTTTTCAAGGAAATCTCAGTGTTTCATCCATAGATATCATATAAAGGCTAGATGGCTCAAGGCGGAGTCACTTCCGGCATCACCGGCGGCCATCTTAGGACAGGGCTCTGTGAATTAAGGTGAGTGAGCAGCACGCACACAAATCCTCTTATCTCGCTGAAATCTGGACGGATTTACAAACGGTTTGGTTTCTTACAAACGTTATTAATGTGGCTATAATTCTGAATGCTTAAACATTTTGAACATAATTATTCATATGTATGCAGTATAATAGCTACATCTCTGACGTTTATAACAAACCAAACCGTTTGAAAATCGATAGAAAATTGAGCAAGTTATGGTTATTTAAAAGTACATGCACCATGTTATGAGTGAGCGAGCACCCTGTCGTAAGATGGCCGCCGTGTGCGGATGTCGAGCTCCATTGGCCAGCAGCGCGGACGAGCCATCTAGCCTTTATATGATATCTATGGTTTCATCCGTCCCGCGTTTCAATTGTCCTGCCTCTCCCCTAATAAAAAATATAACATACAGCTAAACTTAACTAGTTTTAAGTTAAACTAAGCAAAAAGCAAAACAAATGCATAAAGCAAACTACAGAAACAAATCAAAACATTTTGTTTGGATTACTATACTAATTACTCTCTCTAAAAAAAATGCATTACTTATACTAATTTCTAAATCCCATATCAACCGCGACAAGCTGAACAATACAATGATAGACATGCAACTGCTCTTTTAACTTTCAAATAAATAATATAATAATTGCATAAATTATTCTTGAACTGACCAAAGTATCTAAAGGGAGGTTATATTAAAAACATACATTTTGACACGTTAGAAGTTAAATGTTGATGTTAAACCCTCTATTGTTTTATAAAATTGTTCTATAGAAAGTACAAGCAATTACATCGGAAGTAACTGTAATTAAATGACAGATAAATTAAGAGTAATCACTTTACTTTTTCAAGGGAAAAGTAATTAAATTACAGTAATTAAGTAGTAATGCATTACACCCAACACTGCTCATGGGCAAAGCATTGTCAACTCTCTCTCTCTCTCTCTCTCTCTCTCTCTCTCTCTCTCTCTCTCTCTCTCTCTCTCTCTCTCTCTCTCTCTCTCTCTCTCTAAAACACTCTCACACAAACACGCACGTACGCACGCATGCACACACAGAAAAAGGTAGATCGTCTAACACATGCCTCTACAGTAAAACATTTTTCTGGAAAGTGATTTTAGAACACCTGTAAAAGTTCACAGCAAAAGCTACAGTATAAGCATTGTTTATGCCATGCACCAAATCGCTGCATTAAAGCTCAAAGCTGTGCCGAATCGAAGCTTGGCGCAACCGATTTTTTGTCCCAAAAAATCCTCAGTTGTGTGATGTCATTAGGATTATTTTACTGCTGTTGATAACATGTTTGATATTTACAACTCTTGATTGGGCTGCCTCCGACGGTATACCCGCAATAGCCAGTGAGAGCAAGCAAGCTTCACCATCTGGATGTTGCATAAAAATGGCAACCACAAACATGTCACAAAAGTGGAGTATTGAGAAAGGTCACATTCTTTTTCTCATTTTTTGTCTTGCTGCAAAACAGAATGCACAACCAGCTGAGAAAGTTAATCGTCCTCCATATTTGTTTTTCTTCTAAAGTCACGTTTGATCACGCAAGTTCTGTGAGATCTTGTGTCTAAGGAATTGCCACTGTGAAATCGTTATTACAATCGGCAGGAGTGTGGTGATGCGGTCTGGTTGAATCTTCTAGTTTGTGCGTTTGGAGGATTATAATGATAAAAATAGGTCCAAAATGTCCTTATGTCTGTAGTCTCCCAAAGTTTAAAAGTTGGTTAAGATTTTAAAATTATCTAGTGTCCCAGGCACTAGACTAAGCCAACTTTGTGAGTCTGTGTGTGCAGGAGAGAGAGAGAGAGAGAGAGATAGAGAGAGAGAGAGAGAGAGGGAGAGGGAGAGAGAGGGAGAGAGAGGGAGGAGGTGGTGGAGGAGGATGAGGATAAGGATGTTGAATTAGATGAAGATTTTAGAAGATGTAAAATGCAGTGGAGATTTTACAGAAGCATCTCCCTTAAGCTGGAGTCACATGTGTGTGGTTTGAAAAGTGCCTTTATTTTCTTTCTTTCTTTCTTTTTTTCTGGACTATTTAGTGCTGGTTTTCTGAGTTTTATGCATATTGCCTACAGCTTTCTCAAACGCTCTGCCAACACACTCTTTAATAATGTGGCTACGCACAGCAGTTAATTGAACAAAAGAAATTCCAAGCTGAAAAAACCTACAAATATCCTGTTTTGTTTTTCCACTCTCAACTAAATTTGCATGTATATATTCTTATATGAGTGTGTGTGCATGTGTGTGACTGTGGCCTTTACGGAGGGCTATTTTTTCCAGCTCTTCTTTGAGAAGCATGACAGCAGACCTTTAAAGACTGAGGGAGAGAGAGAGAGATTGGGATAGGCTGAACTTGAAATTGGAGTCGAGAGAAATAGGCAGGGGTTTAAAAAAGAAGAATGAAACGAAGTGAGAGAAGGAAAGGTGGAGGATATCATAAAGGCAGAATAAATGGAGAGGTGAGGGATAGAGAACAAGGGATGATAAAGGACAGAGGGGAGGCGAGCGCTTTTGTTCATGGCACAGGACTCAGGCTTGCCAGCTGCTGCGTATGGCTCTGTAAGAAACCTGATCTCCCTTCTCCTCCTCTCTCCTCTTGCTATTAAAATAAGGTATGAATTAACCCCACACCAACCCAGGGGGAAAGAGGAATGTGAGGGGGAGGACCGAACTTCAGGAGAGAACTTGAAAGTGTTTACATGAGTCTGTGCAAAAGCCATGTGTACATATACTAATATTCTAGGTTCAGTACAACAGGCTCAGTCGACAGCATGGTTACATTGAGGCGATTGTAATGGAAGTAATTCAAAGAGAATTTAAAAGCAGAAATGTGAAGCTTTTAATTTCATAAAAGTAATTATACAATAATAAGTTTGGGATTGGTAAGATTTGAAAGAAGTCTCTTATGCTCACCAAGGCTGCATATATTTGTTTGAAAATACATTAAAAAAAGTAGGACAAGCTGAAATATTTTTTTTGTGGTAATTATCATGCTGTTGATTGAGCTGAACTTTCTATATTAATATCAATATTTCAATACTGCCACTTACACAAAGTGCTCAAGAAATGAGCACCAATGTAGCGCAAGAAAGTAGGCCAGGTCAAGAATGTGTGTAAGAGTGGACACAAACTGTGTGTGTGTGAGTGCACTTTGTATGAGTTGGGTTTTGTGGTCGGAGTGTGTGGTGAGAAGCCATATGGTAGTGTGCTCAGCCTGAGAAGAGAGCCACAAAGGTGGGGGAGAGAATTGGTCCATCGCTCTGGTCATCTGGAGCGTTATCCCTCAGAGAGCACAAGCCCTAAAATGGTCTATTCTCCTTCTCTGTTCTTTGCCTTTCATCTCTCTTCTTCAATCCTCTCCTTTCCTTCGGATCTCCCTGTTCCTTATTACTTTCATATTCCTGGTAGGAGTGTGTGCATGAAAGAAGGAAAGCAAGTTCTTCATCTGTCATGCCACACTCTTGGGTGAAAAGGTTACTGGGCGGGAGGTTAAGTGTGCTGTGGGGACCGTGAGTGTGTGTGAGATGGGGGTCCTTTATGGCACGTAGGATGGATCATTTTTCCAGTCTGGAAAACAAACACTTGAGATGAGAGGATGAAATCTCTGGTCGGGGGAGGACAACAGCTGTGACCCAAATATGATTCTTTTGATTGCTACAATGAATTTCAAACTCTCTTACTGGTTTAACTTCATAATATCTAGCATTCAAAGAGATAGTTCACTCAATATATATATATATATATATATATATATATATATATATATATATATATTCTATCATCATTTATTAATGCTGTAGAGAAAGAAGTATATTCTGAAAAAATGTCCAGACAACAAGTATTTTATGTCCAGACAATAAAAAGTCAATTATCTTCCAAAGAAGAAAGGTAGCATGGAACATTTTAGCATACTTGTATACGATTACAGTATTAATATTATAGTTTTAATTCGAGATAGTTTGAGTCATTTTATTATGTGCTTTTGTGATTATTCTTTATTCTTTGTTAAATATTTCTATTTAGAAAAGCCAGCACGCTATTAATATACACCACTATTTGCCAAATATGCCATATCAAGGAGCCATGTTGGATTATGACTGATCCAACACTGATCCAGTTGATACAATAAGGCTCATTGTTTTGGCATTGTAATAATTTGCCAAAACATTTAGCATTTTCAGTAAAAACATATGCATATCTTGCATTTAGTGGTGAATATTCATTTCACTAAATTAGTAAAGGAAGAATCACAAAAAGAAAAAGGCTATTTTGTTTCGCAAAAATGTTGAAACCCAAGTCCAAACTAACACCTCAGCTGTTGCACATTAATATCTTGGTTTAGCAGTTACGTTCAGCCAAAGCCCCTCTATTTATGGCTTAATTTAAACATTCGGAGACAGCGTATTTACATTTCTCCCATTCTTTTGCGTCTACAGCTATGGCTGTCTCCTAACATTCTCCGAGCTGAGTGACCAGCAGTCGAGTGCTTTACAATACTGCAGCAGTCATGGCTGAGTGCGACAGAATGAATAATAAATTATAAACTTTCCTCCACAGTAATAACAGTCCCACAATCCACTGGATTGACACTGAAACTCCAGAGAAATCTATTCGAAGAAATCCTGGAGAACTTCTCCTCAGCACAATGCATTATCTGCTCAGATCTTTCCATCAGTTATGAATTAATCTCTGTGCTGTCTGCACTTCTCTTTCATTTCATTTTTCCCTGTTGTGTGTCAGTCCCTGTGACTGGCTGGTTAAACTTGAAATCCTTCCTCTCTCACACTGTTGGTATTCTTCTTTCTCTCAGCTTCAAGAGTTTAGGGTCAGATCCACTGTTTGCAGTGACTTTCACACAAGCAGAACTGGGGCTGGCTCTCAGAGGGGCCGGGCTGAAAGGCAGTCTTTGTCTGGGAGAGGAGAAATGTTCACATCTGGCAGCACGCTGGCCTGGCTCAGTTGATGTAGGGTGGCAGGGGGGCTGCTTGGATTGCTGTCTGGTTTTGCAAAAGCCCACATCTCCAGCTTTAATAGAAGGAGTGAATGAACCCCCTCTCTTTGCTTTAAGACCCCGGAGGTTGTGCGGATTTGGCAATACTTCTGAGCAGCGATGGGTTAATTGTTCACTCCGCTGTCTTGTGGCAGCTTTTTTCTTGACGTGCCCCTGGATTCCTGTGATCAGAGAGAGTGGAAATGCTTTTAATCTCTGTTCAATGGCTTTTTTTCTATTTTGGAATAGTCGACTTGTGCCAGATCAGAGGGTTAGAGCAAGTTCATAATCATTAAAGACTGCATGCATGCCCAAGAATATCCGCACAGAGCATGATTATTAAAGCCCTTTTTTCTACGACAGCGTTAATGCACGGAAAATGTTCTGCCCTTTATCGCCCCAAACACTTCATACCCTCATGGGACGCAACAGCACAGTTGCCTGTCTCACACTTTCTCTGACCTTTAAAATGTCCTTCAGGCTCTGTAAATACTCTTTTTCTTTGTATCCTTCATTCATAACACTTCTCATCTCAAAAACCTAACCTGGAAACTTAGTTTCCCTTTAGACCCATTTTTTTAGCATTAGAGCCCAGACTTTGATTTAGATCTAATAGCTAGACCTAATTCGAAAAGCTAGCTTGTCATTTTCTATATTGTTATTTCGCAAATGTTTTCTTCTCAAGTGCCCCAAAGCCCCATCAGTAACGCTCAAGTACCCCTTCATCTGCATCTGCACCAAAGCATAAATGTTTTCATTCAACATGTGGCAGAAATCTAAATATATCCAGCATCTTTATTAACTGTAAATGTACATATATTACACTATTAGAGTCTATAATATTTGTAATGTATTGAAAGCATGAATATTTTATAGAATATTAATAAATGAATATGAATATCAATACATATTACAATAATGTTAATATTAATAAATAATAACATTACCATCAATACTGACATTATTATAGAAATTTTGAATATTTATATATTCACATTAAAATTTAAGTATACATTTCATGCTGAAAACAACCTGTATCTAGGCCAAATCCCTTTAAAACCAGTCATTAAAAGATCAACAATTCAAATGGATCTGTTTTTTGTAAGGACGTTTCAGAGATGGTTCTTGTAGAGTTCAAACTGACAAGTTTCAAGTAAATGTGACAGCAGGAAAATATTCCACTGGCAGCACTTTGTGGTTAGCACCCCCCACTAATGTCTCAAATGTGCAATTATATCTTTTAGCAAAATCATTGAAGTATGCAGAACTCAGGCGGCCTTACATTAGAGGTTAATGGCCCATGCAAGAAGGCGAGGGTATGTGTGCGTTTGAGTATGTATTTTAATTGGAATATAAAGTGACAGTTGCAGCAGAAACGTAAAGCCACCTTACACTGCTTTGGAGTGGCTGAAGGTGCATCTCTCCATTTAAAAGCAAAATAAAGTAAATAAAGAGTGACAGAGAGCCTAAAGCCTGAGACCCTCTCATTAATTGGTGCATGAAATCAGAAACCTCTCTCATGAAAGGGAAAGTGTCAGTTCACAGCATAACAATAGACAGGTGGACAGGTCTGTCAATGACAGGATAGAGAGGAAGCACTGCATTTGCTTTTCCCTTTCCATTTGCTTATTTTTTCCCCTTTTAACTATCCATTTCCTTTTTCATGTTTCTTTTCTTGTCTGTTATCATTTCTCTTTTTCCCTTACCTTTCCCATTTCCTCATCCTTTGTTACTTTTCTTTCCTTTTCCAGTTTTATTTCACTTTCATTTCCTTTCCTTTCCTTTGCCAGTTTAATTGCCTTTTCCTCTCAATTTTCAAATTTCCTCTTCCATTTCCATATTCTGTCCATTTCATTTGTATATTTTCACTTCCTTTTCCCCTTTCCTTTCCAAATTCATATTTCCTCTTCCTTTTCCCTATTTGTGTTTAAATCCATCTGGGAAGTGAGTGTAAATGAGTTGGGAAGTTGTATTAACGACGTATGGTGTGTTCAAGTCACAAGATGTACAATACAGCAAGATGTACAATACAGCAAGATGTACAATACAGCGATACAGGTTTTATACTCTAATTCTAAAAAAAATAAGAAAAAAGAATGTGAATCAGGTGTGTTTTGCTTTTTTAATGTTTTTATTTAGGGGTGATTGGGACATACAGTAAAAAAAAAAAAAAAAAAAAACGTATTTGCTGAGTCCTAGCTGTGAGACCACATAATCAAAATTTGGATGTCTTCATTGGTGTGACATCATGTTGGTGGGCAAGGCACGCATCAAACAGGAAGTTGACCCTGAATTGCATGAAGTGAGGAAAATTATATAAAGTTTTGTTAGTTTTCATAATAAGGTCATAACAATAGTCATAACCTCTTGATGGAAAACTGCAACAAAATCAGTAAAAATTTGTTTATTTCATGTTTCTATTTTCAGAATTAGGTTTTTTTTTTATTTTGTCCCATCCACCCAAACACAGTTTAATTTCAATGACTTTTGGAGATCAAGCCTTTTTTTTTACCTCAATTACATGTTGTACTGAATGAATTGTTGATAAATGAATAAACATTGAGAAATAAATGGTTTACTAAAATTTAACCAAAACAGTTAAAAAACGATCCCATTCACCCTTAATTTACCTAAACCTCTATTTTATAAAGCTACTGTAAATGTTATCATTGAATATTATATTGTTATATTACAATGTTATTATATTTTGTGCAGGCTATTATCTTATTTTGTTGTAAATAAAAAAGCTTGACAATGTCACTGCTAAATACCTATTAAGTATTGTGGTATTCCGCCATGTTTCTTACTGTCACGTCCACAACTTGTAAACTGTAAGGGTTATTTTACGAGTTCACACTACAAATAAGTCAGATAGAATAAATGCGTATTTGACGTGCTGTCCGAGGAGAGGGCTCCGGGCTCGGTATTCGGCCCGAACCCAGAGTACTCCCCTCGTATTCCTGGCTGTGAAAGAAAGTGAGGAGTCGGGGTGGTGGAGGGATGCTGAAAACTGTCAAGGAAAGTTAGGTGAGTTGACAGAGTGAATATATATGCTTTTTCTCATGCTGATAGGGTAGACATGGTAATTGTTTGATGACAAGTTGATTAATTGATTATTTGAACGTGCCCGAACTTTGTTAATGAAACATCATGTTTAGATTCTATGTTTTTTAGGGGCCGTTTACATGACACCGTTTTCTACTAAAAATGATTTTGGGGGCCTGAAAAGGCAAGCTTTTGAAAATGGGTTTCAAAGTGCAAGTTTTTGAAAACAATACCATTATCGTCTCTGTTTAAACTACAAAAACGCGAATTTGTGAAAACGATGACATCATGACATATTACGTGTTCAGTCTATAGGTGCATAGTTTTTCTTTAAAATGTGACCTCGCCAACTATGGCCTGGCAGCAGATTATAGTATTTTTTATTTATTTATTTTTTTGTGAAAAAAAAAAAAAAAAAAAAAAAAACGTTTCCATTTTTAGTACATCATTGTCGTGTAAACGTACCCTTAGTTTGTTCCTTGGTTTTTAATTGAGTTACACACCTGTTCCCTGTTCTGTTGATGATCATCCTTTGTGTATTTAAGCCCTTTTTTACACAATGTTACACAATTTAAAATGTTTTGGCCGTTCATTTACACGACAACGGCATTTTGGGTGCCTGAAAACGCAAAGTTTCAAAGTTTTTGAAAACGGTCTCCGTGTAAACAACAAAAATGTGAATCCCTGAAGACGATGACGTCATGTATTACGTGTTCAGTCTATAGTGTTTCATCACCATCTAATGGCCTGGCAGCAGAATACAGCGTTTTAGTTGTTTTCGTGTGAATGGGGATCGTTTTGACAATGGTGTCGTCTGTACACGGAAAACTCAAAGGAAAACGTCTCCATTTTAAGCATATCATTGTTGTGTAAATGTAAACCCTTAGTTTTCATTAAGGTGGATGACTGAAAAACAATACCTTTGCTGTTCTTTATCCATGCACTGGGTCCGATTCATTCAGGGCAGAGTCTATTTGCCTCTACTGCATAAAAAAACTTATGCAATCTATTGAGTCGGATAAACTTTTTTATCCAAAAAGAAAACATGCACATAAACTACGATGGAAACACATTTACAGAATCAATTCCCCAATGCGCATCAAAAAAAACATTTGACTTTGCTATGGAATGGCATAACTGGACCAACCAGTGGACCAACCAATGACCAACCTCATTGCGCAGCATCTGAAATGTTGTTTTACTCATCCTGAAATGCCTGAGCAAAATCTGTCATCAAAGTGGTTCAATATAATTACCTGCCAGAACTGTCTTACACGACTGCACTCCCAAACAGCAGGCATCCACCTCCGAAAGCAAGATAACTTTATTGCGTTTCATCTGCGTGCTCTGTGGCGCAAGTCATTTATTATATAAGAAATTATAATATACAATGGCTTCTCCTATACTGTAGCAACTTCCATTTTTCTGATATTTAAAAAGACGGTGCTTTATTCGCAAATGTTTTATGCAATATTCCAATTAGTTAGTTAACACATAAGTTAAATTTTCAACTTTGGATAGAGACATAGCTATTGTAGCTTGTTGTAGTTTACCCGTAATCTCCCTCTGTTCCCTGCTTCCTTCTTCTTTACCTTCCCAATAGGGAATACTACATTTTGTAATGCTAATTTGTTGAGAATATATATGCAAGAAAAATTCACAAAAGTGAAAAAAGTCCCACAGATCTGCTAAAGCAGGGGGAACAAATGAGCTTTAGAGATTTTTGAGGAAAATCCCAACTTTAGTCACAGCATGAGTGTGGAATGGGAAAAACACCACTGCACCACACACAAAGCTCAACCGCCCATGTGGTCAACTTCACAGTGACAAGGCCACAGACAAGGTCAGAAACAAGCCTTTATGGAATATTCATTGATCAGACAGTTACTGTATTACGTTGCCTTATACAATACCATGGCTAAATCTGAAGGGGCTGTGAAAACATTGATTACATATATGATGAATTATTAAGTCTTTGCAAACGTATACGTTTGCCTGTCTTTGTACATCCCTGTAGGGCTGGATGCATGAGCTTGAGCAAAATCCAATAAAAACTGAATAGCATCCCACAAGCTCTGGTCTTCTCCCTCAGCTAATGGCTTCAAGGCAGAGCTGCTCATCTCTGACCCTCTGAAGGAACCACAGAGCAGATGACAAATGTGCTTCAACTCGAAAAGGCGGCAAAACCAACGAGTCTGAAATCTAATAAGTAAGCCAGATCTGAGGAGTGATGGAGTAGGTAGAGGTCTGGTGCTATCATTCAGGGAAAATGTGGGAAGAGGAAAATAAGAGCTAGAGAGAGAGAGAGAGAGAGAGAGAGAGAGAGAGAGAGAGAGAGAGAGAGAAGGAAAGAGAGGGCAGGTTAAAGGAGCTTCCAAAAACTTGGCCCCATTAATGTTTAACAAAACGCAGTAATGAGGATAGAGCAGACCTCAAAGGCACACAGAGACATGAAGATGAAATATTTACTGAAGCCAGTGCAGTGTTTTCACTGCACTTTGAGTGATTGTCGGCCATGTTTTATTCATGTTCCATTGTTTATATGGCTGTGACTGAGACTTCAGCAGAGAGGAAGATCACCACTCACAAACCGACAGCTAATTATCCTCACATCTCTCTCCCTCTCTCTCTCACACACTCTCTCTCACTGGTGCATGCTGAGAGCTAGAGCAGTGAGCACGTAAGTGGCGAGTGAGCTGCTTGTTGTGATTTGGAGATTTTTTTTTTTGTATTTTGATCTTTTTTTATTAATTTGCATTAATTCCTTCTACTTTCTCTGCGCCAAAGTATTATTTTGACATTATTCACTTTATAATGTTCTTTTAATTATGATTTTTTTTTTTTGATTCGGAAGGGATTATGTCGTCTAGATTATACCGTTGTAAGCAGGGTTTGAAATGAACACCCGCCAAATGCGCGTAAAAGTCAACTGTGGCGGGTAACACTGTCAAATCACTAGCCAATTTGGCGTATACAGTGCACAGATTTATCGCAAATACTCGACTTGTGAGTCATCGTGATATATTAAATACAGCGTATTGTGCAGAATCAGCACATATCTGGGTTACTTGAACATGCACGTTACTACGCAACAAATAACGACACGCTTGATCATTTGCATTGAAGCAATAGCGAAGATTAAAAAGTTTTTGGTTAACAGAAAAGACATTTTGGCTTTTTTATGTTCTTTGTACTGTATTGATCTGTCCCCCTGAAATACATTTTTGGTGTAAAGGATGAGGATGAAAGAGGAAGGGAGGAGGGCTGGATGGTAGTATTTTGTTTGAATAAGAAATGAATGTATGAAATCCAAATTTTATTTTATTTACAGTATATAAGTATGTAAGCATCATTTACTCACCCTCATTTAACTGTATGACTGACTGGAATATAGAGAGATAATATTTTAAGAAATGTTTTTTCTGGTTTGAGCACTCACTATGTATGCTTTTGTGTACATTTGTGTACATCCAAAGTTTGTAAGTTCTAAACAGAACTCCAAGCCGAGTAAGTGCATTAAAGTAATGTATTTGTGTTCCATCTATTGGCAACATCTGCTGCCATATTTTAGGCTACAGAGAAACATCATTACTAGAAGATGCTTCGGTGCACAGCATTCATGCAGTCTCCAGAAAGGCAGGGAAAATGAGGAGAGGAAATGAAAATGTTGCTAACTTTAGTCCAAGTCTCCTTGATCTTCACTAACCAGATCGACCTCACTGAATATCGATTGGAATATGACTAATAAGAGATGCCTGATATATCCTGATACATTAACATTTACACACGCAGGCACTCTTGTGCGCACATACACCTGTCGGTACTCGTTTTTGCCTCTCTCTGAGCTGTCTAATGGGCCTTTAATTGATTGAATAAATCTGACTGGATAATAAATCACAGACTTAAAGAGAACCCTGCGTCTCTGACATCCGTTAGTGCACTAGAATATTGCTCCAACACTGTTAGTATTGATTTGACCTGTTTTAAGTTGGCGGTAAAGCTCATCATGACATAGCTTTAATAACCCCGCACTCATATTCGCATCAGGCGATTGCTCCTCTCTAAAATGATTGCCTCTCAAATCAAATCAAGACAGAGATTTGTTCATACCTTTCCGGAATGTTTCGAGACAGGGGAGTCTTCCCCCCTTACGCTCAGCTTTCATCATTAATCATTTGAAGATGCCTCTGCATATGATTATGTGTTTGATGATGCTGTTTGGTGTAGACAGAGCTTCGTAACCAGTGCTGTTCCGCATGAGGGTCACGCTGTGTCAGATCAGTGGTTTTTTAACATGTTTAATCAAAAGGCCAGACAAGCTGCTTTTCCTAATGCAGTGTGAAGACTTCAGCACACTCACGCACATACACAGAGAAGGTAAGTGTGTAGGATGGGTGAGATGAGCTGAAGATAATGAGAGCAGATTCCATAGATGTGGAACATTAGAGGCAGAACATCAGAAATCTGCTGCTCACAGGAACATCAAAGAATAGTAATTGAAAATTACATGACTCCCTCTCTCCCTTTGCATTCTTCTTGAGCGTGAAGAAAGAAGATACTATACATGTATCTGTGTCTGTCGGGCCCCTGGGCCAGAAACTAAGCATGTCCACAGAGAGCTTTTAAAAAAGCAGTGTGACTAAGTGTATGCGTGTGAGCCCTGCAGTGCTGTGTATGTTCCCAGCAATACAGAGTAGGATGGGCATCTGAATGCAGGTGTGTGTAACAGCAGTCCCTTAGGTGTTCTCCCTGTGTTCTTAAAGTAAGGAGGGTTGGGAACTTAATAAGTGCACCATAAAATATCACAATTTGAAAGGCTATGCTCTTCTGTCACCCTTTCTCTCTCTCTCTCTCTCTCTCTCTCTCTCTCTCTCTCTCTCTCTCTCTCTCTCTCTCTCTCTCTCTCTCTCTCTCTCTCTCTCTCTCTCTCTCTCTCTCTCTCTCTTGCTTCTATCTCTAGTATTTGGATATTATTTTTACGGAGGCTACTTTAAAACTTTACCTCACTACAAGCTACTAGTAACAAAAGTTTAAAGTAGTTAATACAGTCAGGCTCTATTAAATGAAAAAATAATATTTGCATTTCTCTATACCTAAACTGCTACAACACAAAATAGTTTTAATTAAAGTTAAATTAAATTAATTAAAACAATAACAAAGATAAAGAAAAAATATTTTGTATTCAATAAAAGTAATGTTAAAAATAAGTTATTCATTATTTTGAAAAGTAGCTTGCTAGCAGCACTCAATAAAGTTTATGAAACTACATTAAAATGTACTTAAGGGACAAAATCTAACTGCGATTATGTAATTTATAATTTAATTAGAGACACATTTTCATATTTGTTAAATTTCCTTTAGGAAATAAATTAAATAAAAGCTTAAAAAAAACTATAATAAAGGCTAATTTATATTTCTGAGTCGAAAAACTTAATACAGCAGTAAGAGCTGAATTTAACTCATCTTGATATATCAATGAAGACCTAAAATGCCATGCAGACTTTCTGCATATGTGAAAGACCAAGAAGGATTTCAATGATTGCCTCAGGGTTGGGTGAAGGGATGAGGCGAGGACTCAAAGATGCAGAGAAATGGGCTTTTATTTTTATAAAGAATAAAACAAAAACAAACAAACAAACACTACCCTATGGGAAAACAGGACCGTCAGCTTGACTTGGCTGAACAAGACTTGGTAGCAGGACATGACATGGCTTCAGGGATCAGGACACAAAGAATGTAAGACAATCAACAGGACAGCACATGGCATAAGGAAACACACATGACAAGCCATGGGCTCACACCAAACATGCTAAAAAAAGACAACACATGGCCAGCAAACACAATCATAAGCCATGTGCTCAAACAAATCAAGACATTAACACGCAGGTAATGAGAACACTCATAAGCCGAGTGTTCACACAACACATGACAACATGCAGCCAGTGGAAAAACACAAGCTGTGTGCTACACAGCACAAGACAAAACAAGATTTGGTCACACAACAAGGTTGGAAATAGTAGCTTGGTACTGAACAAGCTACATTGTTTTACGCCACTGTATAATAAGTCACTCTAGAAATGTAATTTCATTGCATTACATAAAATATCAAACCAACTTTTCTCTTTTTGCTTCTTTGGGGCCATCTTTGTAAGTTAGAAAAACTGTCGAAAATCATATTTTGCTAAACCTACCAATGTCACTATTTTATGTAACATAATACCATTCACACATTTTATGTGTGGTTTAAATAAATGTCCCAAAATGTATTTGAAATACATTTATTTTATGCTAAGTATACTACAAATACATTTACATATTATGCACTTGATATACTTTTGATACTTAAAGTCTGCTAAATTTGAACAACTAATTTTGTACTTTTAGTTATTCAGAAATAGTGTGAAGTCCAACTAAATATATACTTAAGTATGTTTGATTGTGCTACAGTGGAACTATTGCAAGTATACTTTAGGTACACTTTAAATATCTTGAATTTAAAGACTGATATTATACAGAGATCCTACTATCCTTATAATTGTGATATCAAAACACATTTTAGGCTTAATATTAAGAAACGTGCATTGTGCAATAAAGAAGTACTCCAACTAAAGTTTCATTCTAATATTTATATCAGTAAGCCTCCAACATTATGCCAGTAAATATGTTAATTGTTTTGTAGTATACTTAGTATGAAAAAAATATATTTTAAATACATTTTGGTATAGGTTTTTTTCACTATGGTTAAGAGTCCAACTACTTTTAGGTGCCAGTATAAATCCATGCAATGGTGCATTTCTTTCACTTTTCACTTTCTTTTCAACTAGCATCTTCATTTCTTTACCAGTGACCCCAATTATTCGAGGTGCAAAACCTGAACGTTTGGAGGTCTTTGAAGCAGCCCTTCTGCTCATTGAAGGCAAACAGCACAATGCACTCGCGGATGATGAGGTGGCATCACTGTAGTTTAGCAGCCCGCTCAGAGTATACCAGCATAAGATGAGCATTAAAATAGCCTGGAGACGACGGGCTTTGCATTATTCAACAGTACAAGAAATACGCTTCAGGTTTACAGCAACAGCAAGAAACACTGATAATACAAACATACACACACATGCACACAAACAGAGCCACATGAGGATCTTTAAAACAATGAAGTCTTCTGGCCAGACTGTAAGTCTAAATGCTTGGTCTATAATGGATGGTAAAACACAGTCCTTGAACAGAAACCTTGAAAATGAACAAGGCCTTGGGCTCTGAGTGTTTGCGCAGAACTCCCCTCCCTTCCTTTAGCGTAATGTTGTTTCGATGGGACCGCATATATTTTGAAATCTGACCTCTCTCAGTGACTTTCACTCACCCAGACAAAGAATGAACAATGATAGACCTGTGGGCGCCCATGTGATCTCTTTATAAAGCCTTCAAATCATCCTTTAACCCTTTACATGAGCACTCAAGGTGAAAGAGAGAGGTCCTTGCACTAAGAAAGGCCCTTTCATGTAACCCTTGTGATCATTTTGGAGTTCTTTGGAGGAGATAAAAGAGTTCTTCCTTCAAGCGATCTTTCAACTGATCATTGTATACACAAACGCATCCCCCTGAGAACAGCGAGAATGAATGAGAAATAGACACAGAGCGGTAAAGATCAAACAGAAAAATAATGCTGCTCTTGTCTAGCCTTTAAACAATGGATGAACCAAGATGAGCACTAGCAAGTTTCCACATGAACATTGTGGAGGGAATTAAGAATTCACTAAGAATTGGTATCACCATTTACCTTACTTGCATGCTCTGTCTCAAGGCCTGGTACACTAAAGGAATTATGCAAATCAAATCACGCTGATCAAATCAATGTGCCTTTTCACAAGATGTAATGTAAGTCTCTGGTGTCCCCAGGATGCGTCTGTGAACACAATTATAGCTTGTCCAATTTGCCGCTATTTGGGTGAGAGCAAAAACATGCTGTTTTCGTGTGTCTCTTTAAATGCAAATGAGCTGCTGCTCCCCGCCCCCTTTCCTGAAGAGGGCATGGCCTTTACAGCTCATGTCGATCCTACGGCGGCAATAATAAACCAGGAGAAGTGTGGCACTAGTGTGAATAAGTCGTTAAAACTGAAAGTGAGAGATTAGCATACATTTAAATTCACCCACATGGAAATAACCTATATAAACATATATGTTTTAATATAGGTTTTGATATAGGTTTTGAATATATGTGACATATATAAAATTGGCCGTTTTCCTATATTATATGTACATATATGCACATATATGTACATATATGTTCACATATATATGCACCTATATATGTGTGCATATATGCACCTATATGTTCACCTATATGTGTGCATATATGTACCTATATGTTCACCTATATATGCACCTATATGTTCACCTATATATAGCCTACACCTATATGTTCACCTATATATGCGTGCATATATGCACCTATATGTTCACCTATATGTGTGTATATATGTACCTATATGTTCACCTATATATGCACCTATATATGCGTGCATATATGCACCTATATGTTCACCTACTATGAAGTTATGTATAAAAATGCATTAAGTACATAAATTCAAACACAAAGTTTGTATATTTACAGTTTTAATTTTTGCATTTCAAATTTCACAACTTTAACCAATCTCTAATTAAGTACTTAATAATAGCAAATGTACAGTCAATGTCTGTTAAATTAACTAAACATACCTGAATACCTGCACATTTACAGTATTACTCATTAAACATAAACACTGCACATCAAGATACGTGAATGATAGGAAATACAATCTTAGTATATAATTTAGAACATGTAAAAATATCCACATTAAAAGGCAATTGCTGTATGCCTTTATACTCTAACATAACTTAGTTTTACACATTTACAATTACATATTATCTAAAGTGACTTAAAAATTAAGAGAACAATAGAAGCAACAAGTGCAGTGACAAGTCCCAGTTAGTGTAGCACAGTACGCATAGCATTTTTTTTTTTTTTTTTACAAAGATTTAGTATTATTGGGTCAAGTGTTTATGAAAAGATGGATCTGAAGCAGTGAGTTTAGGTCTTGCTGCAGCATCTGGATCAGTTGCAGAGGTTTGACTGATGCTGGAAGAGCTGCCAGGAGAGCATTACAATAGTCCAGTCTGGATAGAACAAGAGCTTAGACAAGGAGTTGTGTGGCTCCGATAGGAAGGGCCAGATCTTTCTGGTGTTGTATAAGGCAAATCAGCAGGATCGCATGGTTTGGCTGAAACCATAAGCAGTTCTGTCTTGGCAAGGTTGAGTTGAAGGTGAAGGTCATTCATCCAGCAAGAATTGTCCATCAGGTAGGCTGAGATGCGAGCAGCAACCGTCAGATCCTCTGGCTGGAATGAAAAGTAGAGATATATGTCATTAAGTGATAGGAAAACCCATGTTTCTAAATGACAGAACCTAGTTACAATACAAAAAAGAAAAAAGAGATGGGTGAAATCTAACACAATCGTGGTCTTACTGTAGCAAAACCAAACCTTGTGCAGCTCCAGTGGCCTCACAAGGATCAAATGAATATTCATATTGGAAAATATAAAATAAAACAAATTAACGTTACATTTTCTGCCACTTTTAGTGCAATCATATGGAATCAGAAGACTCAGCCATTACAATATTTTAAATTACTTCTTCCCATACCTTGTTTGCCATGATCATTCTGCTTTCCACTTGACCTGAAATCACAAAAAAAAAAAAAAAAAAAAAATTTCACTTCCAGACAGTGTTTCAAAATGTCCCGCCATTTAAGAGATTGATTTACTGACAGATACTATCGCGTATTAACAAAGATTTTATATACAATTAAACAGACTTTGATATGTATAACATGTCTACGAAAGCTTGTTTTAGGTCTTTTGAGGTGTGGGATATCTTTCTTAAAACAGATGGAAAATGTAAAGATGCATGCTACATTTTCAGTGTTTTGCCTCCAGCTCTCGCCAGTTAACTGAACATCATTTAAAAATGCTAACGTTAGCTTGAAAACTGTAACGTAAACGTAACACAAATGTAATATAAAATATCGTTCACATGTAGACTCTTACCTGCAGCCGGTGATCGGTTGGCATGATGTCCGCTGTGACGAACCAGGCTCACTGAAAAGGGCGTTATTCCCGAAGAATCCAAACCACTGATCTATTATCAGTGATCAAACGCTGACTGACAACAACAGGGATCCTGCTCACGGCTGCTCTCGACGAATACGATTGCTTTGAACCACTGTTAATCTCACAATCCACTTCTCAAGAGTAGACTGAATTCAAATCTCCCGCTTGCCCTTGATACAGATCCAAACAAAGTCGACTGGTCAACAACTAACCGTTGTGGGCGGGACTAAACAGCGTAAACGTAATGGCAGCGAATTTGAATCTGCGTCATTGCGTGCGTGCGCACACACACACACACACACACACAGCACACACACACAAAGCCCTGAATGTGCAGCAACGGAGATTTGGAAAATATTAATAAAATATACATGAAATTATGGGAGAATAAGACAATGAAATAATGATCAAAATGAGCATCTATTTGCAAGACAAGATTAAAAGACTATAGCCTATGCAATAAAAAAAGAATTCAATACAGGCCTACTGTAGCCTATGTGTAACTCACTTTAACCCCCACATGCTTAATAATCTGTAAGGACAAGACAACATATTGAATAGATGCAGATTTTTGCAGTTATACACCTTTTCTTTGTTTTCTAATTTCACATAAAAAAATCTGTAAAATATTACTTTGTAAAAATACAGACAAGTTCCTTTTAAAAAAATGTAAAATTGATGTAAAACCAAAATACAAGCAATTACCTGTAAATTTAATAGTGGACCTTAAATTACAGCAAATATCTGTAAAATAACAGGCATTCACTGTATAATGACTAAATAATAAAATCCTGTAAAAAAGAAAAAAATACAGACCATTACCTGTAAAATTACACTTTTTTTTTTTTACAGTGTAGGTATCATAAATAAAAGCCCAAAATGTAGAAATGTACATTATTTATTTACTTAACAACAATCAAATAGTACAAGAACATAAATAAGACAAAAAAAATGAACAGAAAAAAATGTATCTTTTTGATCTTCTCGAATTGATAGTGCCTATCAGAGCTAGGCATCATGTATGACAGTTGCCAAAGTGAGATATGAGCTACAAAATGACCATCCTGCCATGAGCTATATAGGAGGCATATCTTGTATGTACATATAGGGCTTATATGTGGATATAAAGAAGCAATACAGGAGACCTATATGGCCTGTATGCACATATATGCACCTCAGTTTTGCCTATATGTGGCATATATACGCATATATGCAGCATATATATTATCATATATGTGCATATATGCACCTCAGTTTTGCCTATATGTGGCATATATACGCATATATGCAGCATATATATTATCATATATGTGCATATATGCACCTCAGTTTTGCCTATATGTGGCATATATACGCATATATGCAGCATATATATTATCATATATGTGCATATATGCTGTATATGCAGCATATATGTGCATATATGCTGCATATAGGTTTCATATATGTGCATATATCCACATATAGGTTCTTTCCGTGTGGGCAGAGTAATCTATTCAGACTAAATGTTTGTGCTTGTGTTTAAAGCCTGTCTTAGACTCCTGTTTGGTTACTTTAATAAGAGATCTACAAGAAGAGTATTGATTTATGTATATACAGCGGTGTAAATTATCCCAAACCGCTAGGGGGAGCTCTCGCTAAGATCTGCTCCAGAACGCATAATATAGCAATTAATGCAGAGACGAGCAGATAGCTAACACACAGAATTGAGACGCTCCGCTTGTGATAGACATTGAATCTCATATCTGTCTTGCAGGTAAGATTAACTCAGTTTATTATAGATAAAAAGGCCCTAAAAGCGGCCAGGGCTGAGCACCTCCGAAAACTAATAGAAAATAACCAAAATAATCCAAGGTTTTTATTTAACACCGTGGCTAGACTAACAAAAAAAATATCCCGTTACAGTTTAGTAGTAATGATTTCATGAACTTCTTCACTGAGAAAATAGAAAACATCAGAACCACAATTGTAAACGTTCAATCTTCAATCGCACCTTATTATTCAGCCTCAATTATCACCCCGCAAGAACAATTACAGTGCTTTACAGCTATAGAACAAAAATAGTTAAATAAACTTATCATTTCATCTAAAACAACAACATGTTTATTAGAATCCTATACTGTACCAACTAAACTATTGAAAGAAGTGTTACCTGTAGTGGAAGAGCCTCTCCTCAATATTATTAACTCGTCTTTATCTTTAGGTTATGTCCCAAGAACATTTAAACTGGCAGTTATAAAACCTCTCATTAAGAAACCACAATTAGATCATAATAATCTAGCAAATTATAGACCCATTTCAAATCTTCCATTTATGTCTAAAATACTAGAAAAAGTTGTGTCCGCTCAACTGGGCTCTTTCTTGCAAGAAAATGACATCTATGAAAAGTTTCAGTCTGGATTTAGGCCGCATCATAGCACTGAAACTGCGCTCGTTAAAATCACAAATGATTTACTTTTAGCTTCTGACCAAGGCTGTATCTCAATACTAGTTTTACTTGATCTTAGTGCTGCGTTCGATACTATAGATCATACAATACTCTTAGATTGACTACAAAATTATACTGGTGTTCAAGGACAAGCATTAAGCTGGTTCAGATCATACTTATCAGACCGCTACCATTTTGTCTATTTAAATGGAGAAAAATCGATCATAATTTCAGTAAACTATGGAGTGCCGCAGGGATCTGTGTTAGGCCCTCTGTTATTCTCGATATATATGATGCCACTTGGAAATATTATAAGGAAACATGGAATTAGTTTCCATTGTTATGCTGATGACACTCAAATCTATATTTCATCACGGCCGGATGAAAACGCTAAATTATCCAAATTGACAGAGTGTGTTAAAGATATAAAAGATTGGATGACGCGTAATTTTCTTTTATTAAATCCAGACAAGACAGAGGTACTACTTATCGGTTCAAAAAACCGCCCACAAAACCTCTTACAATACAACTTTAACATCGTAGGATGTCCTGTTACTTTATCCTCTACAGTAAAAGACCTGGGTGTTATACTCGACTGTAACCTGTCTTTTGAAAATCATATTTCATATGATACAAAAACAGCCTTTTTCCACCTTAGAAACATTGCTAAGCTACGTAATATCCTATCAGTTTCTGATGCAGAAAAGCTAGTTCATGCATTCATGACCTCGAGACTAGATTACTGTAATGCTTTATTAGCTGGTTGTCCTGCATCCTCAATAAACAAGCTACAGTTAGTCCAAAATGCAGCTGCTAGAGTTCTTACTACTGTAGATCAAGAAAATATGATCATATAACACCGATTTTATCATCACTGCATTGGTTACCTATAAAGTTCCGTATTATTTACAAGGTATTGCTACTGACTTATAAAGCCCTAAACAGCTTAGCTCCAGTCTATTTAACGGATCTTCTATCACCCTATAATCCATCGCGCTCTTTAAGATCAATAAATTCGAGGCTTTTGGTCATACCTAGGATATCCAGATCAACCAAAGGAGGGAGAGCATTTTCACATTTAGCTGCAAAACTCTGGAATAGCCTTCCTGATACTGTTCGTTGCTCAGACTCGCTCTCCCAGTTTAAAACTAGATTAAAGACGCATCTTTTCAGCCAGGCATTCAAATAATATTTTTAATCTTACAGTTCAAACTACAATCTGGCCTCTAGTTCATAAATGCCAGAGGAGAACTGGCATTTCTCCATTAGGTCACCTGATGGAGATTCAGGTCACCATTAGGTCACTTGATGGAGTTTTTCGGTTCCTTGCCACTGTTGCCTTTGGCTTGCTCAGTTGGGGATATTTTGGGGATATTTAATTTTATTTTATCAATCAATAAATTCCACTAGAAACAAACCTTGTTGTATTATTTTAATTTAATACTGTGAAGCTGCTTTGATACAATCTGTATTGTGAAAAGCGCTATACAAATATACTTGACTTGACTTGACTTGGCTTAAAAGGGGTTCATGAACCGTTCTCTTTGGTATTTTTAGCGCAATTTTCCACCGGACAAATTGCGATTGTTAACTCATGATTTCTGTTCTGTCTGTGCGCACCAATCTTGCACTTCTATCTACTCCTCAACCAGACCACCTAGAGACTTCGGGTTTTCGGCATTATGTTAAGGAAGGTCTAATCTCGGGAACGCACAAAAAAAATCCAGGAAAAGATTTACTATCTCTTAGTGTTGTGATCCCATGAGGTGAGAAAATTGCGCTAAAACACTCACTGAGTTTTTATTACTTGTTTTGTGTGAAGTAAGTTTTGAGCACAAAAACTGTATTGTCATTACTCTTGAATAGAACATGATCAGAAACAACAGTAATGAAAGCTTGTATGTGAAACGCGAGTTTGTATTGTGCACAGATATGAAAATACATTATTTACAGCGATGTTTATTTAGTTATTGTGAGATTTCGATGGCTAAATTTATAGTTTAAGTGATGCGGGTTCAGTAACGCACGTGGAGTTCGCGGGTGTCCGCCATTTCGTGCAAATAGTATGCTGCGGCGGCAGAGTTAATAAACTCAGACAACGTGATTTGCTCAGTAATGAGATAAAAGAGTTATGAAACGTGACAGAAGAGAACATTACAGTGTTATTTGTTATTTAGAGTAAACAAGTCATGCTGGAAAATAGAATGCATATATTCTGAAAAGTGTTTAACAAACAAAGTGAATTGTATGGGTTCAAATTAAGTTTAACATGGCTTAGTTTTGATTTTATGGTGCAAGATATGTGTTCAAGTGCTTAATATGTAAACTGTATTTGCAAGTGAATTATTTCATTAGTTTGTTTAATAGCCATGGTATAGGTAATGCTAAAATGAGTAATGAGAAAATGTAATATTGAATGAGACCGCATGATATAGCAGTTAATGCAGAGACGAGCAGATAGCTAACACACAGAATTGAGACGCTCCGCTTGTGATTGACATTGAATCTCATATCTGTCTTGCAGGTTTGCATGCCATATTTCCTTTATTAAATGTGTTGCACCAGAATCGACGCCTGCTCCTTTCTATATGTGTAACAGAAGCAATATGGCTGATAATGTAAATACAGGTGTTCACTGTTCATCCCTATATGTATGAACCTGAGTCAGACACTGATGAAGGAGAGACTACTTATGAATGATAGCTGTTTAACAACACTATGCAGCTGTCTGTCTGGCAACCAGCATCCCTCCTCACGCTACTGAAATGTGTCGCTGTGCTGGTCTGTGCAGTCTGTGCTTATCTCTACAGAAAACGTACACAGTATTTATAAAATACAATTGCCTTACTGAATAGTTCATAATCAATATGTGGTTATGAATTATATAGTCAATAAGCGTTTTCTGGTTTAAAATGTAAATGACGACAAAATGTGAACATAATCACAGACATTAGTGGTAACTTTAGTGGAAATTGCTAACAAGCACATTTGGAAAGGCGTTTTTTCAATAATTTACAAATTATAAAGTGTGATACTTTATAATTTGTGTCTTTAGGGTGTGAAGCTGGATCATGAACAGTTGGTATTGCTCCATCTTTGAGCAGCAACTTTTTAGTTAAACCTGCTTTGTATTGACCCTTGTTCATAAATCAGTCTGGTGTAAAATGATTAGCACAGACATGAACGATTTTAGGTAACTTGAGGGGCACATTCCCATCATAAATAAAATGAATCGATTGTGTCTTCAGTGGCTCAGTTGCAGGGAGTAAATGAAGAGTCTTATGCTCACTTTTTCATCCAAAAACAAAACACCTGGCTTTCTTAGTGTGAAACTGATTATTATTTTTTTTTTATCACTACAGCAGCTCCAGGGTATAGAAAATGGCGGACTGCTCACTGAGGGCAGGGTTTATGCTAATAGGGCACAGTCCATCAGCAGTCGTGGGCAGGACCTAGACATTTTGTGATGTCACAAAAGGTAGAGTCTGTAATCTATATATCTATAAATCTATAGATGTAGCCTGCTCAGACTACAATCCTCTGGAGACAGGCCAGAGAACTAGGCTCAAAACTGTCTCAAACTAGATCAAATCAGATCAGGAGATTAGTGCAAATAAAATGATGATTTTCTTCAACTGGTAAACATGATGGGTCTTCACGTTTTATGGGGACTTTCCATAGTCATACTGATTTTTATTGTACAACAAAATGTATATTCTATCTCCTAACCCTAAATCTATCCATCACAGAACACTTTCTGCATTTTTTACATTATCAAAAAAAGTATATATTTCTAAGCTGTTTTCCTCATGGGGACCAAAAAATGTCCTCACAAGGACAAGGATTTCAGATATTACCATATTTGTGGGGATATTTTGTCCCCATAATGTAGGGTTTATCAGGACACACACACACATATATATATACACACACACACATACAGTTGACATGGCTGAGTTTTCGATGGTTTGGCACTGTAGTGTTGAGGCATTAGGGCTGCTGTAACTATGGAAACGCATTAGGAGATCATTTAATGTGAGCGAGACAAGCCAAACAGGCTGAGGAAATGGAAAACAGATGAACGGTTGTCAAAAGCAAAATTCCTCCATGCAGACATCACACAAACGTGCACTCTGACACACTTAGCATAGCCTATACACATGTGCGTGTATTTTTCTCTAATGCGTCTCATAAGTTCATACAGAACTTATGCATGGACAGTTCCGGCATATTGTACATGCTCAGCTTTTCTTTCTCATGCAGCCATTGTCTGTCTGGACTACAGTGACCATTTTGAATTATGGATGGTGTCTCACTTTTAGTGACAGTGGCAAAAACAACCATTCCACTATGCTTTTACATCTCCCTCAAGCGTATTATACGTCTTTCCCTTGGCTTATTGTTGTCCCACTTTCCCTGCTCTCTCTCTCTCTTTCTTTTTCCCTCACTTACCTTGTCTACCTGAATCAGTGTGAAAGCACCATAATATATAAAAAAGAAACCCCTACCATGACCTTAAAAGGAGAGTTCACTTATAAATGAAAATTCTTTCATCAATTTGAAATTTTGTGAAACACCAAAGGCATGAATGGATAATGTAATGGACAATTTGTTTCCACATAAAATGAAAGTGAATGGGGATCTGGCATGTCAAGCTACAAAACAACACCATGCAATTATAATAAAATTGGTTCATATGAAAGGAAGTCAGAATTTAAAACTAGACAAGGTTAAGTAAATAATGACATTTTTCATTTGAGGTGATCTATCCCTTTAATAAACTGTAACCTCTACACAAAATGGAAGCAAATACCATGATATATTGCAAGTCGCTCAGACTTTAACTGTTCATTTTTAATACTTTATGATTTGTATTTGTCGACAAAATCTTAAATTACCTCAAGATTCCCTATAGTTAAAAACAAGCCACCATTATTGTGTGACTGTTTTTGTGGCAGATATGACCCCAACAAATCTGCTTTACAAGCTCATTGTTTAGCCTGTAACAGTCTGCCAACAGACGGTTTTTGCACTGGAACCTGTTTTGTTTTTGTTCATCTTTCCTCCTGTTTTCCCTTTTTTGGAGAGCTCAGAATGAGGAACTTTCACACACACACTCTCTCTCTCTCACACACACACACACACACACACACACACACACACACACACACACACACACACACACACACACACACGCGCACACACAAACATAATGTGGGCACATTTGTGTGCAATTAAGCCTTGCTTTGTCTTTGTTAAAGTTTTGACACAAGAGCAGATCAGGCTTTTGTCTTCAGCACTGTCCAGGCAAACTGCAACAGGGACAAAACTGCCTTTTGTTGCGCTTTGACATTCAGCTGGAGAGAGACACAGAGACAAAAGAAGCTTGGAGTGGGCTGTACCCCTCCTTCCCACAGACACACACACTTATACACGGATGACTTAAAGGGTTCGTTCACCCAAAAATGAAAATTGTTTCTAATTGTTCACCCTCATGTCATTCCAAATCTTCGGAACACAAATTAAGATAGCTTTCTGTCCCTCCATTGACAACCTACGCAACTACTACTTTTAAGCCCCAGAAAGGCATTAAAGACATCATAAAAGCAATTTAACAAAGCAACCGCGTCGCTTCGTAAAATTGAGGTTAAACCACTGGAGTCACATGGATTACTTTAATGATGTCTTTTCTACCTGTCAATGGAGGAACAGAAAGCTATCAGTCACATTAAAAAGATCTTCATTTGTGTTCCGAAGACAAGAAGGAAGTGTTTAAAGACAAACGATCTATCTATTTAGCTACCTATATCTTTAGTAAGTCACTCTGGATAAGTAAGTCAGCTAAAATCCTTAAATGTAAATGTAATAAATTTAAACCACATTTCACAGTTTGCAATGGCAATGGGAATATATGGCATACAATGGCACGTCTGGCTAGTAAAGGTACCTGAATGGGTGGAATGAAGTGCTGGTCAACATAACAGACATATCATGAGGTCTAAAGGAGCTCTTCATAGTGCTGTTGTAAAATGAGAACAGTTTCAGTCAAGTACCTGCCCAATGTATTAAATTCATGTCATGAAATTTGGGTTGGCATTGCCTGGTCATTTATAGTACTTACTCTTTGCTCCTGTCTTGGTGTGAATTCATGAGCGCAGGCACTCAAGCAAGCGTACTTGCTTGTGTTTATGTGTGTGTGTTTGTGTGTGAGTGTCAGGCCTGCAAGGCTGAGTGTGACAGAGTTGTCAAGTAACAGAAGAGAGGGTGGCAAAGCTGCTCTCAGCGACGCTAGAAGAGGAAAGAACAGCATGTCATTTCATCTTTTCATTTTTTCTCTCTTTCTTTCATTTCAACCCTTGATTTTCTCCACTTGTGTGGCTGTTAGGCAGCAGTTCTCAGAAAAACTAGCCCGCTGAAGGCTTTAGGAAGTGTACGTGTGTGCCAGTTTGGTGTGTGGGTTGGTGCAGATGTATATACTTATGATAAGAAATGAAAAATTTGCCTGGAGTTTCTCGCTAATCACCATTCTTATAACCCTGACACCTCCACCATCATTATCTTCAGCGGCACCACAACCATTATCGATGGAACTCAGGATATCAACTTTAATTTATCAAGAACAAACAAATATCTTGCCTCTGGAATTGTTTGTTGTTTTCTGCCCCTTTTCACCATTCAGACGTGTTAATACATCCAACATGTGATAACCCCTCCTTCATCGAGTCTTGTGGTGAGATAATCATCGTGTGGCCAGGAGGGAAACATAGCATCTCTATTCAGTTCTCTGTCTTTTTTTGTTCGTATTCTAATGAGCTACTGTACCTTAATGCAGATATGGGCCGACGAAGACGCAGAGTTCAAACCGAAGCTTGCGCTACAAGGGACTAAACAAAAGCGGGAACGGAAATGTAGGGCAGTCCTCAGTCGAGCCACACCACGCCGTGTCTGACCCTGGACTCTGAGGCTCCTTACCGCAAGCAAATGTTACACAGTCCAATCAACCCTTTAGCCCTTATGCATACATTAGCATTTTAATGAGGCCCGTCTGTCATTCCCTCCTTTAAGGAAATGACTAACCTCTACACGCTTTCATTAAGATGAAACTCTGCGCTTGACTTTCTTTCTGTTTATAATGCAGTTTAGATATTCTTTATTTAGGAGACAATACACAAAGACTTTGCAATGCAAATACATGTAAAATTTTAGCATACTTTTTTTAAGTCTTTTTTCATGTAACATTTCAGTAACAATATTATATGTAAACTCCTGAATGTGTGTGTGTGTGTGTGCCTGTATGGATTACGAGGACTTCCTATGTCCTCATCAGCTGAATGTAATTTTTTCCTGTGATGGCAAAGCTGAATTTTCAGCATCATTACAGTCTTCAGTGTCACATGATCCTTCAGAAATCATGCAAATATTCTAATTTGCTGCTCAAGAAACATTTCTTATGATTATAATTAATTATTATATTAATATATAATTAAGCTGTGCTGCTTAAATTTTTTTGTGGAAACCATCATACTTTTTTTTTATTTTGGATTCTTTGATGAATAGAAAGGTAAAAACAACAGCATTTATTGTATATATATATATATATATATATATATATATATATATATATATATATATATATATTTAACAAACAATGTAAAAGTCACATTTGATCAATTTAATGCATCCTTGCTGAATAAAAGTATTAATTTCATTCCAAAAAAAAGAAAAAAATATATAGTACTGACCCCAACTTTTGAATGGTAGTACACACACACACACACACACACACACACACACACACACACACACACACACACACACACACACCGCCATATACGTCCTGATGATAGTGTCTAAATATGTTATATGTTGCATATGGAAAATTGGTAGGCATCCCAAACTTCACATACCCTTCAGGAAAAGACTTTCAAGAGTTGCTTGTAATGACATTCCACAAGAACATCGGCCAGTGATTGTCAATTCTTAATATATTCACCATGTCCGCATGGAGGAAGAACGCTGTAAATCAGTAAGAGCCTTCCCTAAAGCATAATAGCACCTATCAGAGTGATTTACAAATTTGTCTGACTATATGCATTATCAACAAATACTAAAACAACAGCCATGCCAATGGCATCAATACTCTGAGCTGGACGGTGAGTGACATGTAGGGAAAATAAATCTAATAATAGTGTAGTAGAAAATAAAAGCAAAGTAAATACAAACTTCTTGAGGTCCATAACTCAGGGAGATTGATTAGTGTGTCATGCTAGGCAGGTTTCCAACTTCACTGATCCGGCCAAAGTCAACAGAGACCAGGACTGACCCACACACACTGATCGCTTCACACCGTTCTTACCTCACATGCTCTGTAGACTGGGTCACAAACACCCATACCTAAACTGGATTTGAAACTCAGCTGGCCAAATACAACAAATTCGGCTCCAGACTGACCCCAAAACCCCAAACCCACACATACACTCACTGTGAGCTCACCTCAGAAAACACAATTACCCTGCTCTGAAAGCCAAACATAACACAATAACACACACACACACACACACACACACACACACACACACACACACACACACACACACACACACACACACACACACACACACACACACACACACACACACACACACACACACACACACACAGTGGAGGTAACACAAATTTACCTCAATCTCAGTCTCAAAACCAAATAAAAAAGCAAGTTACATGATATATGAACTCCATAGGAACAAACATTTATTGTAGATATGGAATAAATTTATTTGATGAGATTAAAATTATATTCTGGAAACTCTTGGAAATTTTTTGGATAAGTCTGGACAAGAGCATCTGCTAAAAGCCTTAAATGCAAGAGTAATACATTTAAACCACATTTTACAGTTGTCAGTTTGCAACCCAAGAGAGTTAAATGTGAGCTGGGCATCTGAGAAAATAGTATATTTGTCATATAATGGTACATCTGGCTAGCCATATGAAGTCTAAAGTAGCTCTTCAAAGTTCTGCAGTAAAATAAGAAAAAAAAATTGCATTAAATACATGGTATGTCATTGCATGATAATTTACAGTCCTTCACAAGTTTACCCTCTCATTGTGATATTGTTTTGTGAGATGCAAAGCAGAGACAGTGCATATAAATGATACAGAGAAAAGCCACAGCTCAAAATGTACTATATTATCACTTCAAAAAAACAATATTTTCAACTTAATGTATGTAAGCATACTTAAAACAAGATAAATTCAACAGAGAAAAACTTGTTTTCAGCCTAAACGGTAATAGATGTATTACTTAAAAGATTATTGTCATAAATGTATGATTTAAAACAAGTGAAAACATAGCAATAGAACAAGATGTCTCACAATGTGCATCAACATATTCTCCATAAACATCCGTATCTTATACTGTTTTGCTTCTCGGATTAATGTATCTTCCTTTTTACAAGTTTTTGTTCAGACGCTAAACTTTAAAAGACAGACATACAGATTATGAATAATATATTTGCAGTGATGCAGCTGTAAACAATCAGAGCATGTGTTTCAATGCCATAGACATAAAAAAAAAAAAAAAAAAAAAAAAATCACATCCACAGCAAAGAAAATTCTTTATAGTGATATTCCTCTTTAAATATTCTGTTCATATAAAAAACGTTGCACCTACATGCCAACTAACTTTTATTACATGTCAGCTAACTCTCATTAGAGTATTAGTAGACTTTTAGGGTTAGGGTTCGGGTTAGTAGATTAAGTTTACATGTAGTTGCACAATTAATTATAGCCAGTATAATGTCTGTTGGGGACCATCAAAATAAAGTGTCAGCACATATTAATCAGACAGTCTACTAATACTTTAATCATTAAAGTTTAATGACTGGTATAGCTGACATGTAGGACCATCATGTTTAAAGGGGACCATCCAAATAAAGTGTTACCTATATGTTTCTAGACAGCAATGCTTCCCAGATGTTTCCTATTTTCTTGAGAAAAAATTCCAAGAAAACTCACATATGCCCTGTACAGTTTTAAAATAAATGTCACAAACTGTGCTTAGGAGACACCAACATCATCAAATATTTCATTATTTCTGTTCAATTTCTCCCAAGTCTAAATGATCAACTTCCACATTTATGTCATCATTCTCTTACTGCAAGCCAAAAATGGTCTCAATTTAATTTCTCCCAAAAAAACTGTAGGAGAAATATAAGAGACAAAGTTTATACTTGAGTAAATCCAAACTGAGAACTCCATTAAGTCTCCTGAGCGATGATAGGGCATCCTCTGAGCTAAAGAAAATGGTCCTTAGTGCAGCCAAGCTTTCTTGACTAGAGTCTCTTGCCATTTTTGTGCTGTAGTCCTAAGAAACAAGGCCAAAAAACTCCTGAAGTTTATCTTCTGCAAGCTGGCGATACCAACATTCTCTGCTTGCCTGAAGCTTTTATTCGATTTCTTAATTTCCTCAATGTAAGGAACGCTGATGCAATTACAAGAAAGTGTCTTCTTTTTCTTTCCTCGTCCCCTGTGTACAATGTCTGACCAATCAGCAAGCACGACAGGGATGAGAAGGATGATGGGACATTAGCCTGTGGTCGTTAGGCAGAATTCCCCTTGAAACAGTTTAAAACAGACCTCTATTATTCATGGACTTAAAGATTTCAAATACTTTTTATTATAGTTTATTATTCTCACAGCCCTAAATAACACATTTAAATAAGTGACATTCATATTCTCACTTGCTTCATTTTGCTTCTCTCTCCTTTTCCCTTTTTCAGAGTGCACGATAAAATTCTGTTTGTTTATTTTGCTCTGTTGAGGAATTGCCTATGTTCAAAGACTGTAGGCATGTTTAATCGGCCCACACACTTCTTGGATTAAGATATACATAATTATTCAGATTATACATATGCATGAGGAAGTGCTGTTGCATTCAAAATGGGGGTCTGGATGCATGGTGTCTATAATGTTATTATGGTTCATTAACAATGAGGGAAAAGAGAGAAAGTGAGCAATACAAGAAGGCAATAAAGAATTGGATGGAGGAATGGAGATAAAGAATTGTGACCCTTGCCCGAGGCATTGCTTCCTTTACAGTAATCCAACAGGCGGATAATTGGGTAGAAACACTCGTTAAAAGGGCTTAGAGAACACACACATACGGACACACACACACACACACTTGTTGATCCCTAACCAGCCCAACCAGCTGTCTGTTTCTATGTCTTCCAACACTGGAGGGCAAGCCATATGGGATAAAAAGAATCATCTGTGTTTATTAAAGCAATATCACACCAGCAAAACAGCTGTGTGAAAACTTCAATACAACAACGGACAAGTATGTAAATAATAATAATTAAGGAAAAATTTGATGAGTGTCCCAAATACAGAACCTTATTTCACAAAGTGCAACATGTTCCTGCATCAACATTTTTGTTGATTCCAATCAATCAATCAATCAATCAATCAATCAATCAATCAATCAATCAATCAATCAATCAATCAATCAATCAATCAATCAATCAATCAATCAAGACAAGTTAACAGTGTATGTTAAGTTTAGGCTTGCAAATAGGTGCTTCTACATCAGTGTTATTCACCTATCATTTCCCCATGATTTTATGGGAAGGGTTAGGTTTAGGGGTAGAGGTTTGGTTATGATTAAATTTTCTGACAGGAATGTTGTTCCAGGATCAGCAAAATATGTTGACACAGGAACACATCTAATGCCAAGTTCAGACTGCACGATTTTAGCCCCGATTTTGGCTCGCCGACAGGTTTCGAGAAATCGCCGACAAATGCCCGAAATCACAGGCAAATCGGTGCTCGTTCACGCGAGTGACAATCACGCAGTGTGAATGAGCAAAGACGCGATCTGAGAGAATCGCCGACGAGTCGCCGACACCCGTGAGATATTTGGCATGCTAAATATCTGGACCTGTCGGCGATTCAAAATCCTGCTGTGTGAAAAGTGTTCTGACTGAAAACTACATCGGCGATGACCGATAGCCAATGAGAGAGCAATATACAGAGTAGCGGGGTGTTCAGGGAGGAGTTATAGGCCACAATATCAGTATTTTAATAGATACATTTACAATTATATCAAACAGAAACAAAGCACAAACATTTGCTTGACCAGCAGCAACAGCAGCACATTGCAACATTATTTATTTACCCCAAACTCTCTTTGCAGAACACACAGTCCTTGCTCCCCTTGTCTTCCCAGCCATTTCCTCATGTATAATATGTTTTTCTTTTTCTCCTTTTCGCTGCAAATCAGTGCACAGACAGTGTTTGGTTGCGAAACATAGTTTGCGGACCAGACAGAAGTTGTCGGCGATTCTTCCTCCTGAAAGTCATGCAATGTGAAACCTCCTGTCGCCGATGCATCGTGCAGTGTGAACACACCAGCAACTGAATGTTACCCCAGATAGTCACGCATTGTGAAAAGAACAGTGACCCGACTACTTTGAAAATCATGCAGTCTGAACTCGGCTTAACTCTGCAAAATCACGACATGCCCCAAGGACCATCCTCTGTTTGGAAATACTTCTTAAGGCTGAAATATATTGCACAAAATTGCCCAGATTTTACTTTAATCGATGCTAGCTGCCATTTAGAAAAATCGCATAATGTATGATCACTGACTAATTTTTTTTTAGCTCCAGATCTAAACATTTTAGATATTGAGCCAATTTTCGAACACATATATTTTTCATTTGTCACATGTTTAGCAAATGAGGATCATGCTTCTGCGTGAGTGTGTCGTGTTCAGAATTATGTGAAAGTATGGTAGTGGTTTGGTATATGATGTCCATTTTTTTCTCTGTAACCATTTACAAAGTCATCAGTTGATCCCTAGTTTTTTTTTATTCTTTTCACATTTTAAAAGTCATGTATGATGACACCACAGATTCATGATCTGCTGTTGTTAGATTGTATACATGTCCAAACATTTATTCCAAAAGGTGACGTTAGAACTAGCAAGAAGGGAACATGATCGAATGATGTAGCTTTTCTGCAACTGTTTAATAAACAAGAGTAACTCACATTTTAGACAACATTGCCAGTTACGTTGTCTGTTCTTGCTCCACCAACACAAATAGTTCCAAATGACGCCAAAGCAGAACCATAGCTTCTCTGAGCAACACACAGTAATGGTGTTTTATTCATGACTGATTCAAGTTGTTTTGAGCAAATCAGTAGAGTAAATGATTCAATGACTCATTCATAAAAAGTCAACTTGATTTATTCCTGAATGAACCAGTGTTTTGAATTAATCAGATGAGTGAATTAGAGCCCTGCGCGGGACTGTTTTCTTCATCCCGCTCCCGCCGAATTTCTGACCATTACCGCCTGCTCCCGCAACGTATGTGTTACACTCCCGCCCGCTCCCGCAATATGTATGTCCACTCCCGCCCGCACCCGCAAAACTCTGAGAATTTATTCCCGCACAATAATAGAGATGCATTGATTTTGTGTCTTCTCCCGTCCCGCAGGAAAAACATGTATTTGTATTGCTATTATTAAAGAGATTCATGGGGTTGTTTGTTTCGTTTCCCTGGCCGGCATGCATTCTGGACACATACACACAGGAAAATGGAGGAAATCGAGTGTATGCTGTTTTTGGATGGTTTTGTTTTTGTTTTTGCTGTTTTTTATTCATCTGGCGCGTGATGACGCAGTGAATAGTGATGAATTATCTCTGATCAGCAGTCTGCCGTGTTTTCACGTCACATTTTAGTATCGCCTCAGCTCGCTTAGAACCTCGCCGGAGGTGGTACGAAAAAAAGTACCTGGAAGCAGATACAGTTACAACTTTTACACAGTGGAAAACCAAACAAAGGCGAGTCAAGTCAAGTCAAGCTGGTACTGTGTAGTGGAAAAGCGCCATTATTGACATCTCCATCATGTCGCTAGGCTACCTCCCGATCCCGCTGTGTTTTTTTTAGCCGCCCATTCCCGCCCGCAGCAAAGTTCAAACCGCCCGCTCCCACGAGATTTGCGTTGGGTCCCGCGGGACCCGGCGGGACTCAATCCCAATGCAGCCCTCTAGAGTGAATACATGAATGATTTAATGACTCACTCATGAAGTCACTCACTCACTCATCGCCACCTAC
>NC_138233.1:13996344-14028844 GCF_964197995.2 Scardinius erythrophthalmus | reverse complement strand
GCTAATTACAATGAGATAATTTCAAACATATTAAAACAATTATTTTGTGTTCAAAATACTCAAAATACGTTTTCACAGGCAATAATAGGGTACTAAACAAAACAAAAAATGGCCAAAAAGTCCATTCATTTATTTTTATGAAATACTTTATTGACAAAACTCATAATATGCATCTGGTCATATAAACAATCCAATCAGAAAGAACACTGATTTAAGCATTGTAGTTAGACAACCGGATTAGAAGAATCATTCGTTCGGGAGTCAGGATAGTTTGCTTGCACTGTATGTTTTTGATTCACTACAAAGACCGGATCATAAGGCCAAGGCAACACTGGCACCGACAGACAGCAACAGACACTTCATCGGGTTTTGTTGGATCAGTGTGTTACCCATGTTGTTGTCTGTTGCCATTGGTCGGCTCTCCTTTTGGCCAATTGAACTGACTCACTCAAACTCCAATGTTTAATTGGTGTTTGTCGGGTTGTGGAATGTCTGAGAAGTGACGTACTGTAATCTGGTGATTGTTGACGTTAGTCTGCATCTGTCCTGTGAATTTGCCTATATAGTAATTTTGTAATCAGACCACACTTGTCTGTTTTCTGTAAATTCAGTAGCGGCATTGAATAAATAGTGCAGGAAACTCTGTCTGAGTTTTTTAGTACAGGATTCCATGCTAAAATATGGCATCAAATAAGAATGCACATGCGAGAACCGTTAATGAAACTTACCATCATTCTATTCTGGTCTTATTGAAAGGAACTGTAATATAACTCTTACAGTTATAACTCCTATAACTCTTTGCCTGAACTCGTTATGTCTTGATTTCTGTGTTTGATTATCTTATTTATGTTTGACTACATATGCCCTGTGTGTTCTGTCAGTCTTTGCAAAGTCTCATGTTAGTGTTACACTGCATTTCAGGACACTTTCTCTGGTTCTGCATGTCTCCCTGGATTACTCTGTTTTCCTGTGCATTGGACCTTTTATTTTTATCTGGACTGATTACCCTGTGGTTTTGACCGTAGGCATGTTAAATGGATTACGATTATGGATTACACTCAATAAAGCTTGCATTTGGATCTCCTAGTCGCGTCTCCGAGAAGTAAACCTAATACCAACAAAATGTCCTGTCATTCATTTAACCTCTTTTCCTCTCTTTTCCTGGAAGCTATTGTAATCCAGTCGTTTGTACATATCACCAGTTGGGATGTGGAAACAAAAGTGAATTAGCTCAATGATCTTCTTCTTACTTTCCTGATTTGGACCATTAAAGCACCTAAGCATGTCTTTCCTTTTTTATCTCATGGTGTTAGCATGTCTTTTCTGTTAATATTGTAATTCTAATGTTCTGTCAGTGTATACTAGTTAAACTGGTTGTTATCAGCCCCAAAGAGAAACTACTGTGAAAGCTCTGCAGATTTGGAACAGCCATCCATCTTTTACATGCATGTTTATTTATTGAATATTTTGTACCATTTACACAAAACACAATATAACCTAATTCATATAACCTAATTCCAAAGATTTCCATTCAAAATCAGCAGAGATTCTCTCTGGATCTGGTCACCCATATCAGTTTAGAGATTTCTTTAAATATCTCCCTCCTCCAAATAAGTCAAGCAGCTAGTATTCAATTATTAACTTGCAGAATAATAAAGCTTGGCTGCTCCAATAGCGTGATTTACACAATGGAAGACTTTCTCAATGGTCTGAAAATCCTGGTAAACCACAGAGGTTTGGCAGATGAACAGATACAAGACAATCTCTCAATAATTCAACATTGTGAAGGTCATCTGTGATTGTGCAGCAGAGGAAGTCACCAACAGTTTACATCAACTGATGACAAAGAACCATAGCCCTTCATGGTCGCTGTTAAGTGTAATGAGGTTTAAGAACATATTTTAACATTCAAAGTCATTCCTTATGCAATCACAAGCTGCTTAATGCAACAAATAACATTAATTGTTATCAGTTCTTACATTCAATACTTGTAAACAGCAGATATTATCCCACTAATCAGCTTCAGATGTTCCCAGGTTTAGACTAGTTGAGCTGGGCCTGTGTGGCTCAGAAATGTGTGGAGCCTTTTGGCCTAGAAAGGTTTTTTTTTTTTTAGTGGAAATGCTCCAGCTCTGGCACCAGCAGCCTGTCGGTGGAAAATTGGCATGGGTTAAGGCCCATTCACATCAATGACGATAGCTATAATCGTTTGTTGGTGTGGACACTAATATATTTATCGTTATGGTTATCTTTATAGATATAATTCTTGGTGTGAAAAGCCCTTAAATTTAGTTTCCTGATTTTGGCTTGTACTTAGACAAAGGTATTCAGCAAGTCTAACGAATGAGCAACTCAGAAAAATGCACATAATTCAAATTCATACAAATTTACTAAAATATGTCACTATATTAACAATGCTATCACCCAACCCTAATAAAAATTCAGGGCTCACATGGCTTGTCAACTTTTCACAATGTTGTTCCTTTCCATCAAACAGATCTTACGACCAACAAAGTCTTTTTGTAGCACTTTATTACATGTAAGTATATCTTTCTGCAATCCACACAGTTCTACTTTTGGGTTTCATCAAGTTCTGAGATGTGGAGAGGATACATGGTGCTCTGGGGGTCGTCTTCTATCTACAAAGAGATTTTGATGCACAGACCTAAATCCCCCTCCCACAATCCCCATTGGTTTCTCTGACCACCTTTCCTCTCCACATTTCTCTACCGCCTACATTCGGCCTCTTTTCGCTCCAGTAGCACATTATCTTCAGGTCATTAAAAAGCAGCTATCAATTATTCAGATCCTGCCTCTTAAACATGAAAAAAAAAAAAAAAAAAATCAAACATATCAGCAGGATGTTCTTTTGGCTAGCTAAAGGCATTTGAATATTTCAGTGCCGAGGAGTTCTTAATATCTATATTTTAGCTGTAGCTCAAAAAGGTATCTGCGAGGAAACTTTGTGGGAGTTCATGCACGCTTTTCTCTTGTAAGCTTGAGGAAAAGCTACATAACTTCTAAGATTTCTGGAGGCAAAATATGGGTTTAAACTCTCCAAATCTGTTTTTCTCTCACAAATATACCTCATTATTTCTGTCGTTTTTGTGAAGATGGTGTATAGTGAGTCAACATGATGACAGTGAATGTGAAATAGGTTCTTGAAGAGGAACAATCCACGTGCTCACCCTTGCACAATAATCCACATGCCTAGTACTTCTAGACAAAGTGTGGAAAGAGAAAAAAACTGGTGATGCTAAATCTAGTTTCCATGTTGAAAAAGAGACCGTTTTGGCCCAAAACTTGGGGAGAATTTAAGCTGACTTTGCACAAGTCATTCTTTTTTTTCAACTGTAAAAATGAGCACACACATATAATTGACTGACAGTTCTTAATCGCAGTGGTGTGGAAATGTGCTGTAACTTTGTACAGATGTGCTTGGGAGCATCGCATACCCTTAGATGTGATCGGCCCCTTGGCAGTGCTTTCCGAGCATCAATGTGCACAATTGCATGTGTGTGTGTGTGTGTGTGTGTGTAGTCTCTGAATTTAGTGCCGTTTCTAATATAATACTTGGCTGCAGTCTCTGCCACGGTAATTAGCCACATTATCTATGCTAGTGGTATTAATATTCCATCTTTCCATCCATCTCTCTGTCTCTCTCATTCATGCTGGAAGCAGTTTTTCTCATCTTTCCAAGACCATTTGAGCAAAATCTGCATCTCATATGGTTGAATTCATTACTCAAAAGAGAAAAACACAGCACAAAGCAATGCATTGTTTAACTTTGCTTTTAACAATTGCTTTTGTCTGACACAAACTCTAAGTTGAATTAAAAGACAAGGACTATTTCTTGTCATTTCAGTGGCAATGTTTATCGCTATCTTATATAATTTGGTTACAAATACTTTGCTATTATTTGTAAGATACTTGTGTGTTGATCTCTTGAGAAAAGAGAGGAGACAAAGGTATGGAGAGGCAATCAATACGCACGTGTTGTTGTAAGAGAGACACGGGGAAAGCAATAACACATGTTCCTCGGCTTGGTTTCCTGTGGAGGTTGAATGAGAAACAGACATGTAAATAGGCCCAGCTGAATTGCTCTCTGTATAAGTGAATGATTTGATACAGCACATTTACAATGAACTTTTCCTTTAGGATCTCTAATGCATGTAAATAAATCAATCAATCAATCAATCAATCAGCAATTCTTCATGCCTTCCTTCATTCTATTTATGTTCATTCATCTTTTATTCAAACACAACATATTACAAATGTATAAATACATTAAAAGTGACTTAAAAGCACATCATAGTATTTGTTGTACTCTCTTAAATGTATGCAACAAAAATGTAAAACAAAACAGTTTAAAAAATGTATTATTAATATGCTACTTATGTTATTGTTTTGATGCATATAATGATTCAGAATTATCATTGAGCAGGAAACTAACATCAAATTGTATAATAGTAATGAGGAGGGTAAAATGCCCTTAACTGTATTAAAAAATAAATAAATAACATCACACAATTCAATGTCAAAAATGCATAAAAATAAGCTTTGTTTTTTATGCATTACATTTTTGTGAGGTTCATCCACACACACACAATACATTTGACAAATATAACCTGTACCATGACACAACCATCATGAGTCTGTTAAATTCCTGACAATAGTCCTAAAATGATTGATGCTTTCTAAAAGGGATAGTTCACCCAAAAATAAAAATGTTGTTATCACTTACTCGCCCTCAAGTTGTTCCAAATCTGTATACGTTTCTTTCTTCTATTGAACACAGAAGAAGATATTTTGAAGAATGTTGGTCACCAGACAGTTGACAGCACCCATTGACTTTCATTGTAGAAAGTAAAATACTATGGAAGTCAATGTCTGCCGTCAACTGTCTGGTTACCCATGTTCTTCAAAATATCTTCTTTTGTGTTCAACAGAAGAAAGAAACTCATACATGTTTGGAACAACTTAAGGGGGAGTGAATGACGACAATTTTTTTTGGGTGAATTTTCCTTTAAACTTGTTGGCTGGATAACTCTTATGTAACGCACAAGTATTAAGCTTAAAGTAACTTATCTTAAAGCCCAAAAGAAAGTAGATGATCAAATAGTTGAGTAGAATGCAGTTGCCTGTTAGACTGCGCCTGTAGATTAGCATGAGCAACGAGTTATGGCCGTTCCTCTGAGAAATGTGTGTTTGCTGGAATGCATGTCCTAATTAAACAATTGAATCAGATGGCTAATGCTGAGCTGTGTTTTGCTTGTTTGTTTGCTACCCTCAAGCCAATTACGCTTGGGCTGTGTTACTTGAACATGATGTTAGCCAGGCGTACTAATTAAATTGGTGAGCTGGTGTCCCTGCAAGCACAGTGGTGTTAAGACTGATGCAAGTATGCAACCATTTTCCACTGCATCTGGGTAGTGTATGAACTTAAATAACACAACAGACATAGTGTTTGATCTGCTTTTTTGTTTATAATTTGCAAAAAAAAGAAAGAAGTATTTTTATCAGAATACAAGCTATTCTACTTATTGGACCCAGATACGTTGCATCTACAAGCAGCGTTTTGAAGTTAGCAAAATGGCTTACTTCGTTTCAATAAGGCAAAAGGACAAAACTGCTGTGCAAATCTATTCCAAGATCATTAAATTATTTTTCTAGATGTTCTTGCTCATTGTACTTGAGACATCTAAAGTGTTAACGAACAAGCTATGTGCAAAAAGTCTTAATTATTAATTAGCGAGTCTTGCTGTGGAACAATCTTGTACAAAAGTTTAATTGCCATCTGTGACATTTGAGCTCTGTATATCATTGCACACAAACAAAAGGTAGGTCACGCAGAAATACAAGAACAGATGATAGCGGTGTGCCTGAAATAGTTTATCGCAACATTTAATGTGGTGTTAATTGAATTAGTAGCTTTTTTCCTTGGTCTCTATTTTGTGGAATATGTTCAACAAACATGTTGTCTTTGAAAAACTACTTGAAAAGGTAAGATATTTTATGTTTTGAAGCCTAAACCTAGGTCTACTGCATTTACTATCCCACAATGCATTGCACTACTAGACCTTCATCTTCGTGACTATCAAATGTGAAATGTTTATCACTGCATAATGCATGTTTTCATGTATTTTTTTTTTTTTTTAAATAGTAAGCAGATAAGGATAGTTCACCCAGAAATGAAAAATGTATTATCAATACTCACTCTCATGTTGTTCCAAATAAATAAGATTTTAGTTCATCTTCAAAACAGAGATTTTTGTCCCTCCATTGAAAGTCTGTTCACCCAAAACTCTGACGGTTCAAAATGTTCAGAGATCGTAAAATAAAGTTATATGAATCGAGTCTTCTGAAGAGACATGATTGCTTTATATATCCTTGTACTCCTCATCAGATCAAATGCGTTTGATTATCATTGGCTTGAAATGTTATGAACAGCAGCTATACCAAATTTGCTTTTCTGTTTCTTCCTTCACATTGGTTCTTGCGCGTCAATCAAAGGTTCTTGAACATCCGTTTACCAAATTTGAATGTTCTACTTAGTATGTTCGCTGATCAATGTTTTCATGTGAATAAAAGCCTAGATTAAATTCATCTACAACGATCATGTCTCTTCAGAATATTTGGATTAAGTGTATACTTCACAGTATGCAGTAAGCAGCAAAATTCTTTTTTTTTTTTTTTGTCCTGTACCTCGTTCATTTTCCTGCTTTGTTCCTCCCTTGCAGATGTCCTGCAGTGTGACACTCTTGAAGAAAGCTCCATAAAGCTGGGTGAGATGTTGTTGGGGAAAGTGAGAGACACAGTGACACACTGCAAGACTCCACTCACAGGAGAGCACAGGTACATTTGACAGCAGCAGGTTGTCTCAGTCTTTTTCTCTCATTTAATTCTGCAAAGCAAAAGAGAGACAAGCTGAGTGGCAGAAAGAGACAAAACTGACTCATTGACAGAAAAGGAACTTACAGACTCTACAATGACACACACACACACACACACACACACACACACACACACACACACACACACACACACACACACACACGCACGCGCACACACACACACGCGCGCACACACACACACACACACACGCGCGCACACACGCACGCACACACACACACACACACACACACACGCGCGCGCACACACACACACGCGCGCACACACACACACACACACACACACACACACACACACACACACACACACACACATTGTCATTTCCACCAAATTTAAAAATCACTATTCATTTGCGTTTTTGGAATAAAAACTACAAATAATTACATAAATACATGTAAATGTATAATTACAGTGTAACAAAGACACCCTAAAATAAATTGTAACAGGCTAATTCATAGTTAGTATATCCTAAATACACAGTTATATAATGTTTCCACACTTTGTGCATTGACAAAATAAAAATATTCGGTTTACAAGTGAAGTTTACCTTGATTTTTCTTGGCTTTCTTTACACATTGAATGTCTCATGTTTAATCTGAAGCATGCTCTACAATGCCACTGTTGTGTCCTTGGTAACCACTTTTGATTAAACTTTATTGGAGGACAGTTTTGGTCATTGTGTAAATAACGCTAAACAACTAAAGGAACATTTAAGTTTAAAAAACTTTTTTTTTTCACACAATAAATGTTAAAATGATTTATGATTGATGCACTCTCTGTTCATTCATAGATGTAATATTCATTTTTTTTTTATGATGGATTTTCAATAGTTCAGATTAAAAGATTGTCTGGGTCTAATACAAGGGTAAATCCTAAAGGGCATTTGAAAAGTAATAATAAAGGATAAAGGCATTTGTTATTGTGACCTTCATGTAGAGAGATAAAAAATAACAGAGAAAATTCAGTTTGGTTTAATAAAAATCAACCTCTGACAGATAAAACGTTAAAGAAACACTCACAAAAGTAGCTGAACATACTTTATTGTATGTTTAGACTGTGGTTAGAAGGTTAGCACTGTGGTTAAGAGTCAAGTTATGTTAATAAGAGACTAATGCTCCAGCAGACAACATCTGAACAACTTATAAAGAAAGAGCTTTTTTTAGTCAAAACAATTCCACTGTAAACAGATCTAAGAGCATGATATTCCAGTCACCATGTCTTTCGCATGCAATTTAATATCTGTGTGATGAGGAAACATGCAGTATCACAGATTTATGTTGTTATTGAAGCCACAGTAGAGCAGCAGATGTGCATTTCTGCTCAGACAGGCAAAGGCAATGGCGGATAGGTATTTTTAGATGGCATGTTATAATAGCCACTACTGGTAAAAATGACATTTCCTGACCACTCCACTGCCAGGGTACAGAGTGTTCCACACACACACACACACACACACACACACACACACACACACACACACACACACACACACACGCACACACACACACGCACGCACACACACACACACACACACTTCACCACAGTTGTAAGAACAAAAGCTGATGTTACTTGCAACAAATCTTTAAATAACCATCGTATAGGATATGCAATCTTAAAACTTTTGTCATCAATAAAAATAAAAACCAATTATGAAAGTCATATTTGAAAACTGTCCTTTAATAGCACAATTACAGCAATAACACTTTTTGGTGAACTCCAAAGACAATTTGGTTTTTGAAATGAAACCAATTTAACCCAATTTTATAATCAAAGGTACCAAATAAATTTGGTAATTACATAAAATTAAGTGCTGAGGAAAGTTGTAAAAAAAAAATCACTATTACAGGAATACGCCTCGTGACTTTAAAGTAATGCACAATAATGATATATAAATAAATATTATTAGCTTACTTTCAAAAGAAAACGTGTATAGATTAAACTGATTTTTTTTTAATCTATCAAAAAAAAAAAAAAAAAATTATATTCACAGTCTTGTTTACAACAAACATTTCACAACACATACACGTGCTGGATATGAATGGTCCTTTATTCTTCACAATCTCTCTCTCATGTACAATTGCCCTTTAAAATTCCAGGTTTTTATTTTAGTCATGAGACAACCACATTAATCACTAAGAGCAAGCCAATGGCCTCCGGTGGACTCGAAACACAAATCAGTAAGATTCAGATTTATGATAAATGCTGTCTGAACTCCCCTCCACTACCAGATCAGTGATTTGCGATCCCTCAGTCGCCCCACAGATCCTGTGATCTCCCGAAGCGGGATGCCTTCCCTCTTGGCGTCCACTTGGCCAGTCCGCCCTCCTCCTCTAATCATCATGTGGTCGGGATGCCTGACCCATCTTGCCCCTGACAGAGAAGAGGCAAAAAAAGAGAAGAAAAAAAGATTAAGGGAGTACATGCATTCTACCATACGGCCAATGGTCCACCTCTCACTAAACTTTTATGAGATGTGTAAAGATTAGAAAACTGTTTGTATTCCTTGATTCATTCCATGGCTTTGACGAGGAACAAGAAAGACAATGAATTGTCCTCTGAGCTATTTTTGATGTCAATGCATGTCTTATTTTATGGCCTTATACCTTTAAATAGTAATTCTTATATTAGATTCAACCCAAACTTAATTAACTACTTGGTCCTCAAGTGGAACTAATCAAATTTTATTGAGGCCTGGGGAATGCATTCCATTGCTGAACCAAAACAGAAACCAAGTGCTGCAATGAGACCACAAAAATTATCCTAAAATCCCTGCAAACGTTATTTAAAGAAGATAAGCAGTGGTATCTGTCAGTACAAAAATATAAGTGCGCTAAAGCACAACAGCTGGCTCTGTTTGGACATATGCTCTGCTCTATAAGAGCAAGTGATGGTCGCTCTGGAAAATAGGAATGGTAGCTGGTAGATGTTTGTCAGAGCTATATCTCCAATATAGACAAATGGTATCACCAATCAGTATCCACAGATGTGCCATCAATTACTTTTGTTTGCTGTTTCTTTCTCTCTATCTTTCATTGTACACTCACAAGCACATGACCTCAAGCACACACTGGCCTGCAGAAAGTAAACCTTTTTTTTTGTTGTTGTTGTTGAGTTCAGCAGAAAAAATCACAATATCCTTGTGGGCCCCTGACATGAGCCATTGAAAATCAGAGACAGAGAGTAAGAGCGAGAAAACGAGAGCATACAAAGCTTCATGCTTATTCAAATAGCATGTGCTCTGTCAGATTTTTGAATCAAGTACGTTTTTTTATTGGGTCCCACTTTATATTAAGTGGTTTTAAGTACTATGCACTTACATCGACAGATAAGTACAATGTACTTATTGTGTTCATGTTGTATTGTAAAACACTTTTGCTGATATTGAGGCTATTACTGTGATACGGCTAAGGTTAGGGACAGGTAGTATGGGTCGGTTTAAGGGTGGGTTAAGGTGTAAGGGAAGACTCAACAGTGTAATTACAAATGTAATTACATAAACTAATTACAGCTGTAATTACATGAAGGTTTTTTTTTTTAAACAAGTACAATGTAAAAACATGTATGTACACAAAAATAATAATAATAAAAATCACTAACATCTGTGCAGGAACTGGACTACCGTTTATGGATAAATAAATAAATAAAAACAAACAATTAAACAGAAAAATAGCCTATAGGCCTATTATTATTATTATTATTATTATTATTATATATTATATAGGGAAGGCTGTATTGTTTTACACTCACATAAAGAACTATAAAAAAAAATCTTTGGAGTATTCTTTTTGCTTTTCTTTTTTTATGGCACTAAGTCACCAAGGGCGCCTGACACCCCTGTATGGATGAGTCTGTTTTAATTTATACACATCATAAATTTTGAGTTTTTTCACCCTGTTTAGTTATCACCAATAACTCAGCCTTTAGCATAGTGTCATCACCATCTTAATTACTAACAGAGCCCTTTAAAAACATTCACCAACTATTCTTTCTTTTATTGAGACAAATGCAGATATACACAGCTTTGTTTCATTACATCAGTCACAGCAGCCACATCAGCAAAAGCAAAGAACACATAAACACACACAGAAAGGAATGTAGGAGAAAAAGTAAGCATTTGTACATGAATTTAATGAAAGAGTGGCTTCTAGTATTCCACAATAAATCAGTGGTGCATCTCTGGATTTGGGTTTTCTTAATCCAGTATAAATTCAAGTTCCAGTTCAATCTGAAGTTCATAAAATGTTACACATTTCTGTACACTTGAAACTTTCAACACTCAAATACTATAATACAGTATTTATAACATAATATTTAATCATTTATATTAACATACTATTTGTTAAAAGTAAGTCACATCAAAGCCTGTTTGTAAAATACTTCAAAAATAAACAGATGACTAAGCAAAAAAAAAAAAAAAAGCACTATTGCATTGACATGGGTATTCAGCCAATCACAGTGCCTTATTCTCCCCTCCCCCCATCTAATGCCACACTTTGGTATCTCAATGAGAACACAATGAGCTCAAAGGAGACAAAAGAGACACTGCCGCCTTCCCTTGAAAATGTATTTAAAATAAATAAATAAATGAATGCTTTGTATTATTGCAATTATTTTCTCATTTACTCTTCAGATAAAACACCCCTGGTAGAACTGAATGTTTATAGGAACTAATAAGTGATGGGAAAGAAGAAAAGAGGAAAGGAGTAAAAAGAGTTCATTGTTCTCCATCATACAGAGGAGAGCTTGGGTTTGTTTAGAGTAGAGTGGAATGGTCCGCTCATGGTTTAAGGAAAAGAGGGTGGGGAATACCGGGAGATGAGATACAGCTTCCAGACAATGTTCATCTTCAAACACTCCTGTGAAAATATCCCCCTCTAACTCATCACTACCCCACTAAGCATCCAGATGTGAGCGAGAAAGAAAAACATCCAATGGCAGAGAAATGTAAGCCGCTGGAGAGAGTGAGAGGGACAGAAAAATAGCCAAGATGCAGTCTGAAGACATTTGGGTTTGCAGTTTCCAGCTGAGAGTCTGCAGCAGATTCTCTGGGTGTTCTTTATGTGTTTTCAGAGAGACCTCGCTATGGATGCCCTGAGACTGGAATGGAGGAGAGTAGAGAGTTGTAATTATGCCTCCCCCTAAACAGCTTGTAGGCTGCGAGCCAGAGTGCCTTCTGTGAACTGCAATTGTGTGTCTGTGTGTGTGAGAAAGTGTGTATACCAGTGGGTCCGCCAGCTGGACAGATGATTCAAGGGCCTTTAATATCCTGTGGAGACCCTGTTAACACATAAGCACGTGTGCTCACATTCAGACACAGACATATGTGTGTGTACTCCAATAACTGCAACCGGTGCAAATCATTACAAAAAAAAACGTACTTTTTTCATGATAAATCGAGTGCAGAAAAAAGTTGATACATTTAAGACAAACTAAGGAACAGAGGCATATTCTGGGTTCACTACAACTTAGCTCAATTAATTTAGGCTTGTCCGACTCTTATTTTTTCCCTTTAAAAAAATAATAAAAAAAGCTGATCTCTGGGTTACAGTGGAATACTTTCAATGAAAGTGAATTGGCCCAATCCATAAATGCTAAAATTCCCAGTGTTTCAACAGTACAGCAAAATAGGGTGAACAATATGCATGTTAAAATGTCTTCAGTGTGGGGAAATAAGTGCTTACTAAAATTTTCTGTGTAAAGTTATACCCATTTTTACAAATTGGCCACAATGCCTAAAACCTTAAAACGGATGTAAAAATAATATACACATTTTTACAGAGGAATTAATTTAAGTGCTTTTATAACGCTTCAAATTTGTGCTCTTAAATCCTCCAAAAATTGGTCCAACCACTTACATTGTGAAAATGAGGGACAAGTCAAATTTATTGGTTAAACTTTATTTCAATGGTCCACTTTAGACATTAAAGGTGAACTAAGTAACTTTTTTACCTTAACCGAACAGCTTCGGAGTAATTGGAATAATTATATGACTTTTTTCGGGTTGAATGGTGGTCGTCTCGTACACCCCAAACGCCTGTGAGCCGGAAAAACACCCTTGAAACTTTGGGCCGGCGGGCCGTGATGTAACGAATTGCTTTACGGCAAAAAAATCTGCTAAAATTCTGTCATTATTGCGCTCCCTCACGCTGTTCGAACCCGAATGAAGAAGACGTTTTAAAGAATGTCCCATCTGCTTTGATGTCGTTGATCTACTAGCCTCTGGTATCTGAGAGTCGCCAATGAGTTTTTCGACAGTGTTGTCAAATATCTATTCCGAAGCTGTAGGGGGAGCAGTGTGGAGAAAAAATCTCTGGTAGCCGAGGCACTCCTTAATTAAAATGTCTTTATTGAAAAAATGACATGTCCTAACCGGACGACTTTAAAATGCCCACGCGTAGCGGCATGGGGCCTTCTTCAGGGCATAATGAAGCAGATAGAAAACAGTTCTTATAATGACAAAGACACACAAGTAGAAGCAAACACACAGGTGCTAACAATCAATGTTGAAGAGCTGCAGGTAATTGCTAGGACACGCCTCTCACATGGCTCTCAGCACCAAAGCTATAGGGGGAGCTCTATAGAGAAACCTGCGAGCAAAAAGCGAGAATACAGCGAAGAAATTCCTGAAACTGCATAGCCCTGCTTTAAGGCGAGACACGGCAGGCAAAAACATCGTTTTTTTTTCACTGGTCAATTTTGAGATTTTGGGTTATTTGTCTTCAATAAGATGTATTCTTTCAGATTTGTGCAGAAAGAAAGTCCAAAATACACATTTAGGTCTTTATTTTACTACACTTTGTCTGTTTGAGTGTGCAGATTTCACCTAAATTCATCAAAAGTTGGCGTTCTAAATCATCCCGCTGCTCCGCGATCGCTCTCTGTTCCCCTTCATCTCGTATACCGTTGGAAAGCTCTCTCTCTTACGTACAATGCTGTTGGATTCAAATATGGTCATTTCCTGTCTATCAGCAACCAATCATGAAAGTAAAACAGGTGATTTAACTCGAAATGCGGCTGATGCCTATTTCTGACAACATGATTCGTCCAGAATCGTCACGTGACGCGCTCTGACATTTCCGCGGTAGTTCAAAATGTCGAAAGATATGCGTGTAAAATTCTCTCAGAGAAGTCGAAAACAGTTGTCATTAGCTAGAAGACACAAGGGATTATGAACAAATACAAAAGATGATGAAATGCCATATGGGTCTTCACATTTTTTTTCATGAGAGCCGCACTGATAGGACAAAGTCAGTAGGAGAGCCGTAAGTCGTCCTTTCAGTTTCGGTTCTCAATCGACCAAGTGTTTACGTTCTCTCGATAAACCACGTCTTTCAATCCGATCGAAATTATTTGTAATATAGCTGACACTTTGAGTTTTATAATGGGTTATGTTATAGCCCTACTTATTTTTAATGTTTTTAAGAAATATCTGTAGTGAGTGGCTGCATGATATCGCCGTATTTTTACAGCCATGCGAGCCACAGTAAATTCATACTGTATACAGCCATGTAACATTTTGAACACATCTAAATGTAAGTCAAAAAGACACATTACATTTCAAAGCACTTAAAACCCACAAGCCAAAGTAGACTAAATTGTTATTTGACAGAGTATCTGCACACTGTCAGAGAAGAAGAGACGGATCCTGACTAAATACAGGCTCAGTGACCACCAACTGGGTCAGACAGAGATGCACTTCCTCCTCCACTGGGAAAAAGTATCCAAGTGATTTACACCTTGGACAAATAGCCAAAATAATAAAACTTCCCAAAGTTAGCACCAGAAAAGAAGCTGGAAGTTCTCCTAGGAGAGGGTACAGCAGCTCCACTGACAGCTAAATGTGTATCTGCCTGAGGGACTGTGATTTACCGGTTTTTAGTTTTTCCATTCCACCTGTGTGATGGACTGTTGATGTGTTGTTTTGGATGTTATGATCAGTGATGGATGAAGCAATAATGAGTTTTGGATGTTAAACAGTGTGATACATGGATTTTACTTGGACCTAAAGCATATTTTGTCTGTAATTCATGGCTTTCAATAAAAATTAGTGGAATTTTGCCATAAAAATCTTTAAAGGCCGTTTTCTCAAAATGAGTTTTTTCTTGCACTCCTAGTGATGATTTTCCACTTCTGTAGCACCTACATACACCAAACTTTACAGTTGTATTCCTAACTATATTGTGAAGATTTGTTCAGAGGGATTTGTTGATATATCGTTCTTGGCCTGATTTATATGACATTTTATGCCTAAAAATAGGGCAGAAATCAATTTTTTAAGGCTATTGCCAGTATTTTCTGATTTACAGGGTAACAAAAGGGTATATTCATAATCCCCTCTGAACATGTCTTTACATTGAATATATCAACAAAATGCAAAAATAATTTTGAACCTAGTTTTTTTCAATGGTCAGATTCGTCACTTCAAAATATATGCAAATTAGCGCATATTTAATTAGATATAACCTCATTAGCATATTTAAAAATAAAATTACAGAAAAATGCAATGCATTTTTTTTCTCCTATTCATGTGAGTAATCAACTGGTAAAGTTTGATGGTGATATCTGTAAGTTAACAATTTTACCCTATTCACCTGTAGTGTCTCGCCTTAAGTATAAGCTACTACCTTTGCAAACTACATGTCCACTAACATTCTAACATTAGAATATTAGTAGACTGTAGTAGACTGTTAGGATTAGGTGTTCGGGTAAGTAGTATAAGTTGACATGTAGTTGCAAAGTTACATATAGTTAGTCGAACGTCTAAAGTGGACCATCGAAATAAAGTGCTACCAAATCATCAAATTTATGGTAATCAACATGCTGTGGTAAACAAATGCCATCGATTCAGCCTGAATATTCCTTTAAGGAATGAAATACAGTACAACATACAAAACCAAAATCGATCTGATAGATTCTCCCAGCATGCAACAAAAACAAGTGAGGAACTTTAAAATAACACCTCCGAGACCGTAATGATCCAGATCGTTGTGCATTTGTTGTCCAATTTTCATGAGCCTGTGGGTGTGTATATACATACATGCATACACACACATACATATATATATCTACACACACACACACACACACACACACATATATATATATATATATATATATATATATATAGACCTACTTTGTTAGGCACAGAAATCTGGAACTGTGCAACCCTCTCTAAGTTCTCCACCATATGGCAAGCATGGGACTGCATTGCAAGGGCCACATGAGACAAGAAGAGGGAGACAGAGAGAGATTGGTAGAGTTTGCTTTGTGCAGTGTGTGTGTCTGTGTGTGATTGTGTGCCTGAGAGAGTGATTGAGTGAGCTGGAGACAAGGAGGGCGTTCTGGAATTGATTTATCACCATTTGGAACGGGAGGGGTGTGTGTGCGTGAATGTGTGAAGGGATTGGGCTTTTCTGAACTTACGGCGTGCCAGACTGACAGGATACTTACCATGCTGTACCCTAGAGAAAGAGAGAGATAAAGAAAAAAAATCTTTTAGATATTCACACAGCTGAAATGACGCAACTCCATTCAGATCATTATCCCTGCATTATACATTACTAATATACTAGATTTCACTAACCTAGATTCCAAACCTGACTTTCTTCCGTGGGACACAAAATAAGGTATTTCAATCCTAAAGGGGTCCAAACAACACTGGACCTCATTGACTTTCATTGCATAAATAAAACAGTTTTAAAACAGTCCATAGAAGAAGGTAAGGTATGGGATATCATGAAAGTGAGTAAATGATGACAGAATTTTCATTTCTGGGTGAACTATCCATTTAATACTGAGCAACTTATTAGTTCCTGAAAATTACGACTGCAACGCGGATCAACACACAAGTGTTTATTTCCTGAATGATTCATTGTATTTGAACAAATCAGCCATTTGCTAACATATAAGGTGCGTTTACATTGTAAACGCATTGTATTCTGATTACAGTTGGTTTAAAAGTCCAATCCGAATGTGCATTGTTAACACCTCAATTGGAATGAAAAACGTTTGAAATTTCAATTGGTTTGAGACTGGTGGGATAAACATTTTCTAAACTGTTCCACAGGACATGTAAACACTTAAAAACCAAAAGTTTTGCGCATGTGCAATGATGTAGAAATTGCATAATGATGTATGATGCACGGAACCAGCTGATGTTGATGTTGAATATAATAAATGCTGTTGTATCAACCTAAAATTATCATCATCTGTGAAGTGGTGCAGACTCTCATCTGCAGAGGCCTTGTTTTGGGCACAGGAATGGGCGTTTTTGTGTGGATATGACACTATGTTCGGATTAATCAGTTGGAATGATTTCATTCCGAATCTCTGAATCTTCTGAATGATTTCAAAGTAATCTCCTAAATGAATCTCCTTAACAACTCGACTTCACTAAATAAATATTTTTTTAATGAATCAATTGAATGAATGATTCATAAAAACAGTCACTTGTTTTGTTGTTGAATCAATCTAAGGTTTGATTTTTTAACGAACCAGTCAAATTAATGAGCGGTGGACTTGCCATTAGCCTCCACCTACCGGCGTAATTAGGTAACCAGAAGAAAGAGTTGCTAAAAAAGCACTAGTAATGCACAGACTGCAGAACATGCAAACACAGACAAGTAGAGAGAAACAAACAGTAAAAAATGGAAATATCATTTATGCCCATAGCACAAATGGTGCGGAACAAGTTACATACCACAAGTTAAATGTTTATAACAATAGTACCACAATTAACAACTAAATAGCCCACTGATGCACACTTTATGTCCTGATTGCACTATATGTCCGAGTTTGCACTGCATAAGTTTATGAAAGTGGATTCTATCTCAGCCCACACTAGCGTAATCTTCCATCTCTTCATCCTCAAGGGAGGTTACAAAGAGCCTCCCACTGCTCCCTCTCACATCATTACTGCGCTTTGAAAATAGAGAATCTAGAAAAAGCATTTAATTCCAGACAAACTGATACATCATTGCACTTCTGTAGGCCACAAGGGCTCCATTGATCGGCTTGTTTTCAAGGCAGGGAAAGAAAAGTGAAAACTGAGCCACTCTGTTATTTTTTTCTTGTTCCTGTTTCAGAATTCCTTTCATCTTCTTTAATCAACACTCTCTGATTTTGCTGAGCAATAACTGGAAATATTCATATTCTATTTTCTGTTATATCTCATTTATCATGCTTCATGTGCAATAGCTGTAAGTACTTTGAAAGCTTTAGCAATTTTGTACATTTTCACAGCTTTTCCAATAAAGCTTGCCTCTGAGATAGAGAGCGAGAGACGAGGCACATTATGCTGCACTATTTTTGGCTTTTCAGTGTTTTCTTTGTGTGCCACTCAAATCCGGCAATACAAATGCACAATTATTAGTCATGCCAATAAAGCGCATTAAAACTGATACAGATACGGTTGGAGAGATTACAAAATGTCATCTTCTCATATTTATGAAGAGAAGCTTTTGTCCTTGTAATTCCACTATAACAAGTCAACCTCTAAGAATACATTCATTAATTATTGAAAACTATAAAAACTATTTGAGTAACATGACTAATGATGAGGGCAGAATTGTATTGATTTTCAAAGATGATGTTTCAGCATTGAGACTGCTAATTACTATCAACCCATTTGACAAACAAAGACATGAAACATCTCTAACTTGGTGTTTAAAAGTGCACAAGCTTATTAGTGGTGAACAATGAACCCCAAAGCAGCAAATATATGAGATGCAGTAGCTGTTGCCGTTCAAATTAAACTGTATTCCTGGTTTTCTCCCTTACACTGAGGAGAATAACAAAGGATAACAAGCTGTTTCAAGATCCTTCATGTTAACGACTAGAATTTCACCCGACAAAAAGCTAGCTTGACAAAAGAGATGGTGACCACGATGATGAAAAATCTCGTCAGAGCTGCGGTTCATGTGTGTGCACGATAAAGCGATTCAGCAGCTTTTGTTCCTGACTCTTACAGCCTGCTGTCCCCTCACTCTCAGGGTGTCTGATTGGCGGCTGAGTGGGAAGTCAAAGGTCATGTGAAGTCTGACAAAGGGCCCAGGCCAATACAAAAGTTACTAAGTGTGTCAGATTGGGAGGGGGTCCTGAAGGAGACCTCCTGCCTGGTCCTCTAACAAAGAACCATCAGCATGTGAACAGCCACGAGTGTCAGCATTCCGGTCCGGTGCTCCTTCCCCCCACAGAGGGCCTCTCTCATGGCATGCCCTCTGTCGCTGCAGGGGGAGCTCGCTGGATAAGCGTTAAATCACTGGCTGGCATAAGGGATCGTGTGTTTTGGGCTGGGGGGTTGCTAAATGTGACGGCCACTCAGCAACAAAGAACAAACCAAAGTGTGCCTCTTGTTTTCTTTTAAAAACATGGAATGCGAGTCGGTTAATTTGGCCCTCAGATGGGAAGCCGATGGAACGTCTCCAGCAAAGTTACAAATAAGGATACTTAGCTGTGCTCCTCGCTTAAAAAAAAAAAAAACGACAAAAAACAAACAAACCCTGTCTCGGACTATGAAAACTATGTTTCCTAGGCTGGTTATTGGTGGCCTTAAGTCACACTGTATTCAGAGCGCCTCTGTGCTGACCAGGGACAGAATGAATGAATCCCCCGAAGCCATTTAGCCCCTTAACAAATTTAGCACTTAAACAATGCCATCCCAGCTCATCAATCTTAAACCTGGCGTACAGAATTAACGACCTCGCTTAATGACTGATGGCCAGAGCCCACACAGCCCACTTATTAGCGCCACTGTTTACTTCTTGAGCTATTCAAACAAAGAGAATTGACTTCTTTCTCTATTCTCTCATGTGTTTCCCCCGCATCTTTAGTTACAGTGATGAGACTCGGGGGTTGTTTTTGGGTTTAAGTCAACTGTCAACAAATCCTAAAAACTACAGAAACTAGAGATCATTAGCTGCCTTTCTGGAGCTGTTCTTAATTATCAAGCCCACACTCTGATTCAATCTAATTGCCCATTAGCAAAACAATTAGCTATCATGCTAACATTGACTAGCGCTAAAAGGATTGTAAAGACCCTCCACAGTAGGCTAATGTGATGTTCAGCTTCTTTGTCTTTTTGGGCAATTATTTTGGATTATGAATGAGACGTATACTGCAATAATAAATATGATAAGGCTCTTAGGGATTTAAAACTTTAATGAGCACTGAAATGTCTTAAAAAAGTGAATGCTGTTACACTGACACACTAAAGCACTTCTGGTTTACTTAATCTTTAGTACTGAGGACATTCATAAAAATAAAAACACATACTGCTGTTATTGTTAAATAAAACTTACAAATATTTTTGTTAATTTAAATAAAGATTAAATAAAATATAACAATTACATTTTAAAAAGAAAATAAATGTAAATAAAATAAATGTTGCCAATAAGCTAAATAGAATAAAAAAAATCAAAAACTAATAAGATATAAATATCAAAGCTAATATAAATAATAAATACTATAATTGTACATAAATAATACTAAAATAACACTACTAACACAAACACACACATATTAGCACTAAGAAAAGCAGAACTAGGTAGGCCTATAATTTTACAGTACAAATGAATGCCACTGACTTTAACTGCATGGACAAAAAATATATATATACAAAAGTTATACTTCATTTTATGTGCATCGCCAATGATACTGTGAAAAGACTTATATAAAGACAAAAAGTTTCAAAAATCAAACAAAGAGCGTATGTGGCCTAATACAGTTTCATAGCTTACTTTAAAAAAAAAAAAAAAAAAAAAAAACTCTAGCAACAGCAGGATCTATATGGTATTCAATGACACATATTTTCCTGGATTTTCAAGCCTTAAAGCAACAGACACTGATTTCCTTCTAAATCCACAGAATGCTTGGACAGATAGATGGAATAATGCATGAATGTTATGAATAGACAGACAGACGACGAATGAACGCTGAGGTCGGCACATATGCACTCTTAAGCTGACCCAAAGCCATACAGTGTTTGGATTAGACAGAATGGGCAGACGATCGCTTCCTCTAGCTATAAAATTATCCCCTTTACCCTCCATTGGAACCAGAAAGATAAACACACTCGTTGTTTTTATAGGTGTGTGTGTGTGTGTCTGGAGTTTTAATTGAACACATTAGGAGGAGAGATAGAGTTACTTGGCTTAACTCAGAGGGGGTTCTGTCACTCTCTGGCTCTTACCATAAAGAACTTTTATACGGGAAACCGTCACAGGCCGTAAAGTGGGAATTTCTATGCTTTTATCATTTGAAAGGCGTTACTTAAGAATGCGTTACTTTATTTCTTAGTTCGTTAAAGTATGTATTGCTCATTCGTATTTGATAAACATACAGTTCTCTAAAGATCCATTTAGGGTGGAACAGTGTTCTTTCCCTTGTAAATCACATTTAAACCTGCAGCACCGAAGATATTCATTTGATACAAAGTGTAATCTGGGGGTGCAGATCTGCAGGCGAGAGTCTTAAACTGCTCAAAAAACATCCAAAAATAACATGAAGGGAGTGTGAAGAGTATGAAAAAGAGAGTTGGAAAGTAGCGGGGAGAGAAAGTGGCTCTGTTTCTTTGTGTAAGGTGATCCTTCGCTCATAAGAATTTCCACAGAAATCAGGCTGACATTGTGAACACGTGGCGCGCTGCCGTCCCAGGCTCCCCAAAAAAGACCCCCACACATCTGCCAAACCAAGCAGACTGGGGAAGGAGGGAGGCTTTAAATCTATTGCATACTGAATGAACCCCCTTCTGAAATATGTCACCTTTGAGCCCCCACATGCGCAGAAGTCACCAATGCCCCCAGAAGTGTGCGTGCCTTTGTGCTCTCCGAGAAAAGAAGTGTGTCGAGAAGAACGAACAATAGGTTGTTTTCCCCCCATCTCCGGCACTGTCATGTTTTGTGAAGTCGTTCTCAGAAAAAGGCTTTGAACTAAAAAGACAAGTTATTCCTCTATGTTGAACAAAAAAAAACAGAGCGAGGAGGTTCCATTTGTCAATATGCAGCTCTCTGATCAGCTGAAGGAGCAAAAGAGAGCGAATTGCTTCTTGAAATCAGATAATCCGTTCAAGCTAACCGAGCTGTAATGATCAAAAACAGAAGAGCGGTGTTTTGTGAACTCTAAATTATAAACAGAAAAGCATTTTATGAACGTGACATCAGATATAGGCGTAGGTTAGTGGCATGCAGACTGAAGCAAGGTATCATTCGGCTACAAAAACAAGTGATCAGGTGACAAAGCAACAGCTGCCAGACGGACGGGAATCGGCCTCTTACACAGATTCTGTTGCGCAGACACACTCTTGGTCTGTCTTTTTAGGACAAAAATCAGAAAACAGAACATTTGCGTCTTTGTAACTTGTGAATGTGAGCTGAGTTCAAACGGCTGCTTCTCTAAATGTTGGCTCTCAGTGTCTTTTTGGTTAATCGCCAATGTGGGACTCCCCTTTTCCTTGATTTATACTTTAATTCTGAGATATTAACGAACAAAAATTCTGTCATCATTTACTCACCCAAATCTGTGTAACTTTCTTGCTCCTGTGGAAAACAAAAGTTTTGTTGGTATTTTACACTGCCTATGGTCACTGCACAACTCAAACAAAACCCCATCTCATGAGAAAACATAACTATTTGATGAATTCATACAATCTGATTCTTATGGAAAGCATGAAGGTCCACCCCCAAACCTAACCGTCTGTAAACAGAAAATGTACAAATGAGATTGTATGAATTCATATTAGCCACCAAAAACATAAAATATTTATGAATGTGTGAGAGTGTGTTGAACGATGATGATGATGGTGAGAGGAGAGAGGAAGCTCAAGTGAACTTACAATACTGTACTCTTAAACAGCCAACGATAAAGTGCATTATCTCATTTTTAGTGCCAAGCTTTTTAATTATAAGCGCAGATTGTTGCAGACATATCTCTTATGAGCTGATAAACACATCCGCAATTTAGTATTCCCTGACTACGAGATGCTGACAGCACACTTTTCCATGATACTTTCTAGAAATGGCACATACCACAGTACAGAAAGCATAGAGCGATTTCAAACTCTTTGAAATGCCTTGAGTTGCAAACAATTAAATTAAAAGGGAATTTCATCCAACACCCATTAAAATAAGTTCAGCAATTATTTCAACCATTTCATAAAGGGATAGTTCAAACAATCTTCTGTGGAACATGATAAAGAATATATTTCGAAAAAGGTCTCTTTTGTAAAGAGAATGAAAATCAGTGCAGTTCAGTGTTGTTTTGAACCCCATTGAGTAAAACTATTCTTAAAAAAAAAAAAAAAAAAAAAAAAAAAAAACTTGCTTTGCCCAAGAAGAAAAAAGTCATACAGGCTTAGAACAACATGGGATGGGGAAGGATTCTTTCATGCAAGCACAAATAACTAGACAATATAAAGTTCTGTTTGGAGCGTAAAGGGTTATTCCATGACATCTGATAGTAAAATAGCTTTTTGGTTTGTATTAGGGCCTTTTTAAGAGTTAACATGGAGATTGTGGGAGGGCAGATTTCTCTCCATGACTCATGTGGAAGAAATATATCTTGCTCAAGTATAAACAAAAAGTGAATGATCGAGATCAGCAAACTATTTCTAAACAAACGCACGTGTGCGTACCTTATGTCTCGAGAATGTGTGTCCTATTGCGTAATCTCCAACTCTTCTTTGGACGCAACCCCCAAAATGTAAGACACGCGTTAATAAAGGTTTCATGAAGGGCACATGCCAAATGATTATGACCTGCCACGAACCGAGAGAAAGCAGAGAAAGACAGAGGGAGTGAAATACGGGAGGGACGGTTTGCAGAGCAAAAAAAGCTCGGTATGAGAAATAAGGAGGAAGGGAGATTAGTTGCCACACAGGCGGCAGATGCTCGCGTGCCTTTACAAACACCCACGGTGCCCTCTCGACCCGCGGCGACGGAGCATTCCGCCGTTATTCCCTCCTCCCTCCGCGCTCCGCTTCCCCGCCGGTTTCCACGGCTCCTCTGCGAATTGCGACGTCCCACCTGCCACGCTCCATTGTGTGCGCGATCCTTTTTCATTTCAATGACAAAGTTAATTCCCCCCACGCCCCCTCCCTCTCTTCCAGCCCGGGGTGACTTTACGACCACAGCTTGAAATGCATCTCAAATCCTCCTGTCCACAAAAAAAAAAAAAAAAAAAAAAGAAAAAAAGAAAAGCCATCTGATGAGGACATACGACGCCGCCAGATTTCAACACCAGCTTATATTGTAGGTCATGTTTGCTTAATTGGGCTGCTGCTGTAAAACGATTTACTTGATTATTGCTTAACTGCACTCAACTGTTTGGTCACTTTACGAACAAAGTAACACATGTAGACTTTTATAATTAAAAACGTGAGGACAAAGACTCAATCAATAGTTTAAAATATGGCTGCGTAATTTGGTTCTCATACAGACTACTTTAAGAGTGCACAGAACTGCACAGAAAACAACAACATACAAAAAAAAAAAAATATAAAAATCTGTAAGCCTACTCTTTTTCAGAGCTAGATAGCCTATCTCATGCACTTAATTCTAGTATGTAAATAGCATATGTGATTAGCATCTCAACTTGCTTATGCGCATCTGCTTGAGCACATGCGTCTTCCCCTTATGGCGTGTGAATAAACCACCCACTTGTTTAAAACGCACCGACTCGAAATTCTTTGAGCATGAAACCTGATAAAGAATATAATGAAATATAATGAAATTACATTTCGAGGATGACTTTCACACGAAGAGTTTCCCGAATGGATAAGAAACAGTAACTTGCATGAGTAAAACATGTTAGCAGAAAGAAAGCAGTCACCTGCGCTTGGCTCTCTGAGAACAACCATTAAATGACAAATTGAATATGATGACACAGTCTTGACTACATACAGAAAACACGAACTAAAATATTACATTTGCTTACAAAAACCGGTGATTGATGGGCTGTAGTCAGGGTCACTGCTGTGTTGAGCAGTTTCGCAGAGAAAAGCTTCAGACTTCAGCTGGCCCACGACAGATGGACAGCCACAGGTCACAGGACCGAATTTCAATGCATTCTCACGGTGCATCTCCATTCAGCACACGTTCTATTTTATCAGAACGCATCTACAAACATTAGGCCTTCGATTAAACTCTTACTGAATTTGTTGTAGTGTTTAAACAGACTATTTGTACGCGCTGCAATTGTATGCGTGAACTACAAATGCGTTACGCGCAACGGATCAGATACCTTATGGATAAAGTTAAAATGGGTTTATTTAATAAAAACATACAGTGGAATCCACTAATTCTAGCTGTGTGTCGCGAAAAGGTGTTTCTCGAAGGACTGACTGATAGGCTATAGTGGTTTGGGTTTCCTGGACGTTTGGACCAGATGGCCGTGAAACTTCCAGAAGCTCATGTTTGCTTTTTGTTTGTGGGTGAACGCGCATAATGATGCTAATGCGGCAGAATCAGAGATGGTGAATCGTAAAGTGGCATTGTGCACAGGGGCCGAGTGTGACCCCAGTGAGAAATCACATTGACTGCGGGTTAAGGGAGGTTGGGGGAATCCTTTTCACAGCGCGCGATTCGCCACGCGCGCAAACTCCTCCAGCGAGACACAATAGCGCGCTGATGTGCTCTCTGATATCATCCGGTTACCCTTCATACAGAGAACTTTAGCTGTGGTTTAGACATTTTATTACAAAATTCCCTGGAAACCATATGTAGGCTAGTTTAAAAAACTGCATGCTATTATATTAGTGCATATATATTTATTGTATAACCTTTTTTCTTACTCAAGACTATAAAATGATTGGTGCAATAAATAAGAGTTTAAATATTAGAACACTGTAAAAATTGCTGCATTTTTAAGTAAAATCACAGTGAAGCCAAAGTGACAACATGCAGGGATCGACCAGTTAATCAAAGTTAAATGACAAAGAAAACTGAACTGAAACTCTGGAAACGTAAATTCTAAGTTAAATAGATGGAAATAATTATGATATAATAAGGAAAGCATTTCTACAGTGGGAAGTAACCCAAAGTGTGCCGGGTGACTCGGGAAACTTTGGTCTTGAATAAATGTCCTTTTATCTATTGTTATGGCACACTTCTGAAACTCTGTCCTCCTCATGGCGAGATCTGCTTGCCAGCTCCACCTCAATCACTGCTCTTTCTTTCCTTCATTCTGCCTTTTCTTTTCTTTTCATGGATGTGGGGCGAGGAGGGGAGGCTGGAGTTTGGAGAGGGTGGGGGCCACAGTCTGAGGTGGGCTGCAAGGGGCCAGTCAGTGTTCTCAGAGTCACAGACAGAACACACACTCTCTCACACACACACACACACACACACACACACACACACACACAAGGAGCTGCGCCTCCCACACATCCGCGCACCAACTCACACACAGTCAGACGAAGAGGAAAGTGGATGTGTGCAGCACTAATACCGCGTCTTGATGCTTTCTCCAAGGCGCTGAAAACACACAGAGAGGGGAAGTGCTGGTTCCTCGACTCCATTTGCATCTGAGGATTTATCATGCTTTAATTTACACCGAACGACCGACCAGCCAGTTTTCTCTGTGTGCGGAATAAGTACTTTGCGCACGGCTTCAAAAATGGGAACAACTAAATACTGCAGCGACAGGAATGTACTGTTTTGCAAGATGCTTCTGAAACTTATACTTCTGGCGGTCGTGGCGCACAGTGTTTCGGGGAAGACTTTAAAATACAAAGTTTTTGAGGAGCAGAGAGTCGGTACTGTGATTGCCAGACTGAAAGAGGATGTAGCCGGTATATTATCCAAACTCCCGAGCTCCGTGTCTCCAAGCTTCCGCGCGATGCAGAGAGGCAGCACCCCTCTACTCTCCGTGCGCGAGGAGGACGGAGAGATCAGCATCGCCACCAAAATCGACCGCGAGAAGCTCTGCGAGAAAAACTTAAACTGCACTATCGAGTTCGACGTGATCACGCTTCCCACGGAATACCTCCAGTTGTTTCACATTCAAGTGGAAGTGTTGGACATCAACGACAACGCTCCCCAGTTCTCGCGCGCCATAATCCCCATAGAGATATCAGAGAGCGCGTCTGTGGGCACGCGCTTCCCTTTGGATAGCGCGTTGGACCCGGATGTCGGGGAAAACGCGCTACACACCTACTCGCTCACTCGGAATAACTTTTTCAAAATCGATATCAGGACGAGAACGGATGGCGCAAAGTATGCAGACCTTGTTGTGATGAGGGAACTTGACAGGGAAACACAGTCCAGCTACCAACTACAACTCACAGCGTCAGACTCTGGCGTGCCGCCGAAATCTGGCTCAACACTGCTTAAAATCAGCATATCTGATTCCAACGATAATAGCCCGGCGTTTGACGAGCAGGCTTACGTGGTCAACCTCCTAGAAAATTCATCACTGGGCACACTACTGGTGGATCTGAATGCCACAGACCCAGATGAAGGCAATAATGGCAAAATAGTGTATTCTTTCAGCAGCCACGTGCCACCCAAAATCCTAGAGACCTTTAAAATTAATCCAGATAATGGCCACATCACTCTAATTAAGAAAGTTGACTACGAAGCTACTTCCTCGTATGAAATAGATGTGCAGGCCCAGGATATGGGTCCCAACTCCATTCCAGGCCACTGTAAGATAATCATCAAAGTGGTTGATGTCAACGACAACAAGCCAAAAATCAACATCAACCTTATGACTCAGGGCAAAGAGGAGGTGGCCTACATCTCAGAAGCCTCCCCTGTCGATACCTTCATCGCATTAGTGCGCGTGGATGACAGCGACTCAGGTCTAAATGGTGAGGTTGTGTGCCGTCTTCATGGCCACGGGCATTTCCGCTTGCAGAAGACCTATGAGAACAACTACATGATTCTCACAAATGTGTCTCTGGACCGTGAGAAGCGCTCTGAATATAGCCTGACGGTGATTGCTGAAGACCGCGGCTCGCCAAGCCTATCCACCATCAAACACTTCACAGTGCAGGTGCAGGATGAAAACGACAACCCTCCTCGCTTCGAAAAGAGCCGGTATGAAATCTTCAAGTCTGAGAACAATTCGCCAGGGGCATACCTTACATCAGTGGTGGCCACCGACCCAGATTTGGGCTCTAACGGTCAGGTGACCTATTCAGTTGTGGAGAGCCAAGTTCAAGGTAGCTCTATTTCAACCTATGTGACCATTGACCCATCCAACGGTGCTGTGTATGCGCTCCGAAGTTTTGATCGGGAAGAAGTTGGTCGTCTTTCGTTCACCGTGCAAGCGAGGGATGGCGGAGGCCCATCTTCGCTTAGCAGCAACGCCACTGTTTTCCTCACTGTACTCGATGAAAATGATAACCCACCCATCATTGTTGCTCCACTACTAATAAACCACACAGCTGAGGTGCCATTATGGAGGCATGCTGAGCCTGGTCATCTGGTGACAATCATAAAGGCCACAGATCGTGATGCAGGGGCCAACAGCGAGTTGACTTGCTCCATAGTTGGTGGTAATGATGAAGGACTTTTTGTCATTGACCCACGCAGATGTGAGTTACGAACCAACGGAAGCGTTGAGGCCTCTGGGCAAGAGGGATTTGATCTCGCAATCTTAGTACAAGACAGAGGGGCTTCGATTCGACTCTCAGCAAGGGCCATTCTGCACATTAGTCTGCGGGACTATCCAGAAAGCTACTCCCTGAACCCTTCAGACATAAACAACCAATCGGTTCTAGACGTGTCTATGATCATCATCATCTCCCTTGGTGCCATCTGTGGCGTACTTCTCATCGTCATGGTGATGTTTGCAACCAGGTGCTCGAGAGAGCAGAAGGACCCAAGACATTCCTATAACTGCAGAGTAGCTGAGTCCACCTACCAAAACCATCCCAAAAAACCTGCCCGGCAGATCCACAAAGGCGATATCACATTGGTCCCCACTGTGAATGGGACCCTGCCTGTGAGGGCCCATCCTCGCTCCCCGTCAGCCTCACCTGCTCCAGAGAGTCGCCAGAGCCACCACAGCCGCCAATCACTCAACAGCCTGGTCACCATCTCCTCCAATCACGTGCCAGAGAACTTCGCCCTAGAGCTTGCTCATGCCACACCCCCCGTTGAGGTAAAAAAATGTGTTCAGTAACTATTTGTGGATTCAAAGTGAACCCTGTTTATTCCTATTTAATTCCCCCTAAACCTGTTACAATATCCAATGTTTGTTTTATTTATAGCATGTTTATATGTATATCCATAGATTGTTTCATTATGCTTAGTATCCATCCATATCATTCCCTCATTCACCCCACCAATCCCCTCCCCTCTCCATCCAATCACTACCATGGTTTGTTTGTATTTGTGTTGGTTTGCTGTCTGGTCTGCCATTATTCATTTTTATTTCCATTTTTTTTTTCTTTCTTTATTTGTTTCCCGCCCTGTTTCCTTTTCTTTTTGGCTATAGCAAGTCTCACAGCTTCTGTCCATACTTCATCAGGGCCAGTACCAACCCAGACCCAGTTTCCGTGGCAACAAATACACCCGGAGCTACAGGTAACCAATCACACTTCAGCCTGTTGCCACCTTTAACAGACTGTCCTACAGAGGGTTCAAAGTTCTAGTGCGTGAGAGTCTGGACACCCTGGAGTACTTTAGTAACAGAAGCTGACGATACATGACAGCCTCATCATGTTAGCAAGTCAACTGCCCTTTGAATAAAGCCTTTTTTGTTTATGCATAAACTGCTCCCTCCTTAAGAGGCCCATTTTTTTTTTCACAGCACCAATAAATTAAAAAGTTGATGATAAAAATGATGATAGTGGATATACTGTAGCTAAGTTAAATCTATTGTAATAGCTAATTTTGTTTATTCTTTGTCTCTAGGTATGCTTTGAATGAGATGGATAAGTTCAGCCTGAAGGACAGTGGACGAGGGGATAGTGAGGCAGGAGACAGTGATTGTGAGATGGGAAGGGAGTCTCCTCTTCTTGGAGAAGGCTTCAGTGAGCTCTTCACTCCTGATGGACACCACAGACTGCATCCAAGTAAGCAAGAGATGAGATGCTGATGAGGACTCCTTTAGACCTCACGAGGCTGTAGATACCAGGCCTTGATTTCACAACATTTGGGCATACCTTTAAAAAAGTTTTTAAAAAAATGTAACAAAGAGATGTAATTGTTATCTGGACTGCATTACTCAGACTTCACACACACACACACACACACACACACACACACACACACACACGCACACACACATTTGTGACTATAACCTCCATTTTAAACATTTACAATGTATCTCTTCAAGATGAAACAGCCTTTGAAATACTACAACTATATGTTGGAGAACAACATGATTTTTGATGGAAAAAAAAAATGCTTGATCTATAATACAATCATTAATGCGACTAGAACATGAATTGGGTTGTGCACAGGGATGGACCATATATTTCTGTAAATCAGCATGTTTAATCATTCATTCTCTGCATGAGAGAGTGGGCTAAATGAGGGCCTGTTTTGCAAATGCACCAGATTGGGCATTTATTAACTGTAAGATCTATTATAAATGGCCTTTCAAAATTAATGGCGCTATAATCAGCCCCTAGAACATGAATGAGTAATGTCGAACATGTTCAATGAACGCTATAAGTTGGCATATTTGATTTGTTTTACATAGTCTCTAAAAAACAAAGCTGGCTCGGATGGAACTGGAAAGACTTAAGTAATTTGGCTTCCAATTGATGTATTTGACAAGCAAAGGGTGCGTGCAGTCTTTGCATGTTGTGCCAGAAACAGCAATCATTAACTAACCACTTCCATTAATGCTTTTGTTTTCTTTCTGATCACTGTAGCGATGAAGCTGTGCACTGAAGAATGTCGTGTCCTTGGTCACTCTGACCAGTGCTGGATGCCTCCATTGCCTTCCCCAGCCTCCTCTGACTACCGTAGTAACCTCTACATCCCCGGAGAAGATCCCCAGCAGAAAGCCACCCCCGAAGCACCACAATCTGGCGAGTCAACACTGAGAAAGAAGAGTTTCTCTACATTTGGCAAGGAGAGCGAGGAGGGAGAGGGGGAGGCAGGTGATGGTGAAGACCTGTGCGGAACGACTTCTCTGCTGTCTGAAATGAACAGCGTGTTCCAGAGACTCCTCCCCTCCTCGCTGGATAATTACAACGAGACTAATGAAACTGAAAAGGCAACAGCGTGTGCTGCAGGGGTGGGATCGTTGGAAAGAAGGAAGGGCCATTTACCTGGAAAGCCAAGCCCTGCCACTTATCAGCAGAACGTGGCTGTTTGGGCTGCTAATACACACTTTCAAAATCCTGGACATGGCCACGCCCCTGCTAGTCACATGACTGCCCTGGTGGCTCCACTCCCCGCCCCTCTGCCAGCTCCCATGGCAACAACAGCGTCCTCTTCAAAATGGCTTCCTGCAATGGAAGAAATACCGGAGAATCATGAGGAAGATGAGTTAGAGTCTGTGCTCGGTCATTTGCACGGGAAGCGCTGTGACAGTCGCAGCGAAATTATGGACGCCAGCGAACTGGTTGCAGAAATCAACAAACTCCTTCAAGATGTCAGGCAAAGCTAAAGACTAAACTCTCGCTCTCTACAATAAAATATTTTTTATACACACACACACACACACACACACACACACACATATATATATATATATATATATATATATATATATATATATATATATGAGACTGAAGATAAGATATGAAAAGAAAAAAAGAAAAAAATGCAGAGACCTGTGCAATTGTCATTAAAGTTGCATTTCTGGATGTAATGTGTTTTGTGAATGCTAATTATCCAAATGATGTTTGTATTTTCTGGTTTTGGGCCACAGTGTACACAATGTGAGTGTATTTATCTTTGTATTTTAAAAATACAGTTTGTAGTCTTTATATTTATATTTGTGTATATACTTAAGTTAAAAATGTATATAAAGCTATCAGATTTCTATTTTTATATATGCATGTTGGAAAAATAATCAAGATCAACATGCCTTGATGTAAAAATTCGTATTTATTCTTATTTCTTATTTATCTTTCTCTTTTCATTGGTATTGTTATATATGAGCATAATATAAGTACATGAATATTATTGAGTATGTGTTATTTGGTGGGGTGGGACAGGTACTGAAAGCATGTTTTAGGGGTGGGAGTGGTATTTATAATGGTGTATACTTTGTGCCAACTTCTGTTTTACATTAAACAAATGACAAAATAAAGAGAAATGAAGATATGTCAACAGTTAAGGTCTGAATTTTTTTTTTATTTTTTATGTTTCACTATTTATATTGCTATAGGCTATATAAAGTAGTAGCCTATATTTGTTGGAATAACAATGTTTTCCAGTAAATTACAGCGTTTGTTACTCCATTTAGTTTTAATGTTACTGAAATATCCTGTAAAATGGGAGTGTGCCGTTGTGTTCCTCCTCTTCACATATCTGGGAGCAGCTTTGCAGGGAGAAGGCCATTTTTAGTCACTCTCATTTACGCTTCACTCGTTATGAGCGCCCCCTACTGACTGAAAGAGTCAGTATATTTCAGTAATGATTGAAAGGGTGCAAGCAGTAAGAATAATGCGCACAGAGTTAAGTGA